>NW_028135598.1:0-220000 GCF_964662115.1 Mustela nivalis
CAGGTAGGTGCTCCGATGGGCTCAGATTGCCCCTGTTTGTCCTGGGAAGCCACAACTATTGGGATGGGCTCAGGGAATTTGGAGATTTATCCTATTAGTAGGGTTGTGGCCATTGGAATGGGCACATACAATTCCCTTGGAAAGGGCTAGTACAGTCCTCAGGTTTGGCCACAGGGGGTTGAGCCTGTAGCGTGTGTACGCCAGAGCTGTTTGGACAGTTGTCTGAAAACACAAACTCGGCTTATGTTTCAGGTCATAGGTATGGCAGGCCTGCTCTATAGTCCATGAGGAGAACTCTTCGGGATATGAAAAAAGGGCGAGTGTGAGGCTCTTGCTCAAGTTTTTGTCTCTGGATATCGTGTCAATCATGGTCGTGAAATTGCCGGATGACTTCATGGGAAATGGACGAGTCTTACTCTCTGGGGTTCCGGCCCCGTCCAAAGAGTTTGGGGTCATTCTGGGGATGGAAGAAGTCCGTTTTTTTGTTGTTGTTGATTTGTTTCCTTTTGTGTTTCAACCTCAGATGTCCCACCTAATGAGGGATTCCAGAGTAGAGCCCTGGGGAGGGGCGACTGGACAACCAGAAATCTGGTAAAAATTGGGGCCTAGGGACATGTCAAGCCCATTATGACATCTAATGATCCAGACACTGAGAGGACTTACTAGAGGACAGGACTCATGTTGAGGGTCACAATGCGTGTGTATGCCCTCGTCGCACTCAATAATGGGCGGGGCCCCATTGTGAATACTTTTTTCTCCTACACTGAACGTTGGACAACGTGCCAACCTCAAGGGTTCTTCCCATGGGTAAGGAGGAGTTCTGATTTCTGCATCACACTCACCCCTGGGCAGTGATTGGAGATAAGGTCTCGGTTCTGAAGCCTGAAAACTGAGGTAGGGAAGAGATGATGACCTAAGGCCATGGCGGGTTTTATGTGCTCAGTGTGCGGTCAGCTTTCTGGGTGTTGGTCAGGAGTTCCGGGCTCAGGTTGTGTTCGACAGTGCATTAGTGCCCAGGGTAGACTATATAATTTGGTTAAAGTCGAGTGCTGTGTAGGTTGATCCTCATTTAAGGTGCCTGGGCAGCTCATGAGGCAATAATTTTTTTTTTCTAGAGGGCAGGCAGAGTGCTGCATTGTGGGTCCGGAATTGCCAAACTTGAGGGCTTCGGGGCCAGGAGTGTGAGGACGGAAGTCTGAGAAGACAAGCTACTTGGGTTTCAGGGCGAGGGCACGGCAGGTACCCCCTGCAGATCTGAACCAATATCTCATGCATCTGAAATCAGGGCGAGGATCAGACGTTGGCTCAGGTTGGAGTTTCTGTTCATGACGGCCGCTTCATGAAGGGAGCGGAATCTCGAGGCCATTGAGGTTTTCCCACGTTGGGAGTTGTGGGATGCCCCCTTCAAGGATTCCTTCTGTGGGACAATTGAGACCTGTTGGACAGCTCCAGGACATCCCATATGGAATGATTCCAGAGCACCGTTCGCGGATGGATGCCTGGGAAGCCCGCCTCGCATTCCAATTGTCTCCTAGCAACAAGACAGTTTAGATCTGATGGCTCTGCCGGAGCATCCGGGGTGGCTGAGTTGAAATGGACTTTCCTGAGGATGGGTCCTAATGTGTTTTTTGCCCATGAGGGCCTTGGAATGGGGCGGTGGCACCGGGACCCTGAAGTACTCTCCTAAGCTTTGGACATGGCTCCCATGCACAGGTTTCCTTGTGGAGACGAGATGAGTTCTGATGGGTGCCTCAGGAAAACCCCTATGCTCGTATTGGAATCAGGCTTTTGAGGACACATGCCTGTAACCCAAAGCAATGGATCCTATTATGGCCTAGGTTCCTGTCTGGTTCAATCTTCTTCTCTGGGGACATCCATCTATGGTATGAGTGGAGGTCGATTATCAGCGGTTGTCAGACAGCCCTTGTTTGTTCCGGGCGACCTACACTATTGGGATGGCCTCAGGGACTTTGGAGGTTTCTCCTAATTTGTACGATTTTGGACCATGCAATGGGCAGAATTCCGATGGATTGGTAGGCACAGTCCTAATGTGTGGCTCCAGGGGCCCAGCCTGGAGGGTGTGTGGCCCAAGACTTTGAGGACAGAAGTCTGAAAACACAAACTCAGCTTAGGTTTGGGGACGTAGGTATGGCAGGCCCGATCTACAAACCATGAGAAGAACTCTTCAGGATATGAAGAAAGTGCGAGTCTGAGGCGCTTGCTCAGGCTTTTGTCTCTGGATTTTGTATCAGCGATGGCCGTGGAATGTCGGGGAGGCCTCATGGGCCATGGACGAATCTTCCTCTCTGAGGATTTGGCCCGATTCCCAATTGCTTTTCGTCAATCTGTGGGTTGGGAGGACTCATTTCAGTTTTGTTACCTCAGGTGTCCCACCAAAAGAGGAATCCCAAAGCAAAGCCGTGGGGAAGACTGAAGGGACAACCCGAACTATGGTTAAAAATTGGGGCCTAGGGGCATGGCAAGCCCACTATGCTGTCTCTTCATCCAGCCACTGAGTGGCCGTACTTGAGGACTGGGCTCAGCCTGAGGGTCACAATGTGTGTTTGTGACCAATGTGGCCCGCGAGCATGGGCGGGGCTTCATGGGCCACACTGGTTTCAACTACACTGAACGTTGGACAACATGCCAACCACAAGGTTTCTTGCCATGGGGAAGGAGTTCTGATTTCTGCATCACCTTCAACCCTGGGCAGTGACTGGAGAAAAGGTCTAGGTTCTGAAACCTGAAAACCTAGGTTGGGAATAGATGAAGACCTAAGGCCATGGCGGATCGATGTGCTCAGTGTGCGGCCAGCTGTCTGGGAGGAGCCAGGGGGTCCAGGCTCAGGCTGTGTCAGAAAGGGCATTGGTGCCCTGGTCAGCCTATGTATTTGGGGTACAGCCAAGGTCGGTGCAGGTTGATCCTCATTTGGGGTTACTGGGCAGCCCCAGAGGACAATGTTTTTCTTCTGGAGGGCAGGCATAGTGCTGCATTGTAGTTCTGGATTGCCAAACTGGAGGTCTTGTGGGCCAGTAGTGTGACGACAAAAGTCTGAGAACACAAGCTAGGCTTAGGTTTCTGGTGAGGCCATGGCAGGCACAATCTACAGACCTGAATCGAGATCTCGTGCATCTGAAGTCAGGGTGAGGATCAGACGATCGCTCAGTTTGGAGTTTCTGTCCCTGATGGCCCCTCATGAATGGGGGGGCATCACGAGGCCATGGGGGTTTTCCCACGATGGGAGTTGTGAGAAGCTCCAAACTGCAGAGAGTCTTCTGCAGGACAATTGAGACCCGTTGTTTGGCTCCAGGCCAATGATTCTGAGCAGGGTTCTAAGGATGGATGGCTGGGTAGCCCACCTCGCATTCCAATTGTCTCCTACTAACAAGACAGGTTAGATCTCCTGGATCTGTGGGGAGCAACCGAGGACGCTGAGTTGAAATGGACACCCCTGGGGATGGGTCCTAATGTGCTTTTGTGTCTATGGAGACCTTGGAATGAAGCGGTGGCACGGGGGCCCTAAAGGGTTCTCCTAAACAGAGGCTTTGACACAGCTCCAACGTGCAAGTTTCCCATGTGTAGATGAGATGTTTTCTGATGGGTGAGTCAAGAAACAGCTAGATGCTGCTTTGGAAATCCAGGCCTCTGAGGAGAGATGCCTGGAAACCAAAGCAATGGATCTGATTAGTGCCTAGGGACCTCTTCTTTCCTTTTTACCACTGGGGACATCTGTCTATGGGTTTGAGTGCAGGTAGGTGCTCAGTTGGGCTCAGATTGCCCCTGTTTTTCCTGGGAAGCCATCACTATTGAGATGGATCAGGGACTTTGGAGGTTTATCCTATTAGAAGGGTTGTGGCCATTGGAATGGGCACACACAATTCCCTTGGAGAGGGCAAGTACAGTCCTCAGGTTTGGCTCCAGGGGCCTGAGCCTGTAGGTTGTGTAGGCCAGGGCTGTTTGGACAGTTGTCTGAAAACACAAACTCGGCTTATGTTTCGGGTCATAGGTATGGCAGGACTGATCTACAGACCATGAGGAGAACTCTTCGGGATTTGAAAGAAGAGCGAGTGTGAGGCTCCTGCTCAAGTTTTTGTCTCTGGATATCGTGTCACTCATGGTCGTGGAATTTCTGGGTGACCTCATGGGAAATGGACGAGTCTTACTCTCTGGTGGTTTGGCCCCGTCCAAAGAGTTTGGGGTCATTCTGTGGGCTTCAAGAAGTCCGTTTTCTTGTTGTTGTTGTTGTTGTTGTTGTTTTCTTTTTTAACCTCAGGTGTCCCACCAAATGAGGGATTCCAGAGTAGAGCCCTGTGGAGGGGCGACTGGACAATCAGAAATCTGGTTAAAAATTGGGGCCTAGGGACATGTCAAGCCCATTATGACATCTAATGGTCCAGCCACTGAGAGGACTTACTAGAGGACAGGACTCATGCTGAGGGTCACAATGCGTGTGTATGCCCTCGTCACACTCAATAATGGGCGGGGCCTCAGGGTGAATGCTGGTTTCTCCTACACTGAACGTTGGACAACGTGCCAACCTCAAGGGTTCTTGCCATGGGTAAGGAGGAGTTCTGATTTCAACATCACACTCACCCCTGGGCAGTGATTGGAGATAAGGTCTCAGTTCTGAAGCCTGAAAACTGAGGTAGGGAAGAGATGATGACCTAAAGCCATGGCGGGTTTTATGTGCTCAGTGTGCGGTCAGCTTTCTGGGTGTTGGTCAGGAGTTCCGGGCTCAGGTTGTGTTCGACAGTGCATTAGTGCCCAGGGTAGACTATATAATTTGGTTAAAGTCGAGTGCTGTGTAGGTTGATCCTCATTTAAGGTGCCTGGGCAGCTCATGAGGCAATAATTTTTTTTTCTAGAGGGCAGGCAGAGTGCTGCATTGTGGGTCCGGAATTGCCAAACTTGAGGGCTTCGGGGCCAGGAGTGTGAGGACAGAAGTCTGAGAAGACAAGCTACTTGGGTTTCAGGGCGAGGGCACGGCAGGTACCCCCTGCAGATCTGAACCAATATCTCATGCATCTGAAATCAGGGCGAGGATCAGACGTTGGCTCAGGTTGGAGTTTCTGTTCATGACGGCCGCTTCATGAAGGGAGTGGAATCTCGAGGCCATGGAGGTTTTCCCACGTTGGGAGTTGTGGGATGCCCCCTTCAAGGATTCCTTCTGCGGGACAATTGAGACCTGTTGGACAGCTCCAGGACATCCCATATGGAATGATTCCAGAGCACCGTTCGCGGATGGATGCCTGGGAAGCCCGCCTCGCATTCCAATTGTCTCCTAGCAACAAGACAGTTTAGATCTGATGGCTCTGCCGGAGCAACCGGGGTGGCTGAGTTGAAATGGACTTTCCTGAGGATGGGTCCTAATGTGTTTTTGTGCCCATGAGGGCCTTGGAATGGGGCGGTGGCACCGGGACCCTGAAGTACTCTCCTAAGCTTTGGACATGGCTCCCATGCACAGGTTTCCTTGTGGAGACGAGATGAGTTCTGATGGGTGCCTCAGGAAAACCCCTATGCTCGTATTGGAGTCAGGCTTTTGAGGACACATGCCTGTAACACAAAGCAATGGATCCTATTATGGCCTAGGTTCCTGTCTGGTTCAATCTTCTTCTCTGGGGACATCCATCTATGGTATGAGTGGAGGTCGATTATCAGCGGTTGTCAGACAGCCCTTGTTTGTTCCGGGCGACCTACACTATTGGGATGGCCTCAGGGACTTTGGAGGTTTCTCCTAATTTGTACGATTTTGGACCATGCAATGGGCAGAATTCCGATGGATTGGTAGGCACAGTCCTAATGTGTGGCTCCAGGGGCCCAGCCTGGAGGGTGTGTGGCCCAAGACTTTGAGGACAGAAGTCTGAAAACACAAACTCAGCTTAGGTTTGGGGACGTAGGTATGGCAGGCCCGATCTACAAACCATGAGAAGAACTCTTCAGGATATGAAGAAAGTGCGAGTCTGAGGCGCTTGCTCAGGCTTTGGTCTCTGGATTTTGTATCAGCGATGGCCACGGAATGTCGGGGAGGCCTCACGGGCCATGGACGAATCTTCCTCTCTGAGGATTTGGCCCGATTCCCAATTGCTTTTCGTCAATCTGTGGGTTGGGAGGACTCATTTCAGTTTTGTTACCTCAGGTGTCCCACCAAAAGAGGAATCCCAAAGCAAAGCCGTGGGGAAGACTGAAGGGACAACCCGAACTATGGTTAAAAATTGGGGCCTAGGGGCATGGCAAGCCCACTATGCTGTCTCTTCATCCAGCCTCTGAGTGGCCGTACTTGAGGACTGGGCTCAGCCTGAGGGTCACAATGTGTGTTTGTGACCAATGTGGCCCGCGAGCATGGGCGGGGCTTCATGGGCCACACTGGTTTCAACTACACTGAACGTTGGACAACATGCCAACCACAAGGTTTCTTGCCATGGGGAAGGAGTTCTGATTTCTGCATCACCTTCAACCCTGGGCAGTGACTGGAGAAAAGGTCTAGGTTCTGAAACCTGAAACCTAGGTTGGGAATAGATGAAGACCTAAGGCCATGGCGGATCGATGTGCTCAGTGTGCGGCCAGCTGTCTGGGAGGGTCCAGGGGGTCCAGGCTCAGGCTGTGTCAGAAAGGGCATTGGTGCCCTGGTCAGCCTATGTATTTGGGGTACAGCCAAGGTCGGTGCAGGTTGATCCTCATTTGGGGTTACTGGGCAGCCCCAGAGGACAATGTTTTTCTTCTGGAGGGCAGGCATAGTGCTGCATTGTAGTTCTGGATTGCCAAACTGGAGGTCTTGTGGGCCAGTAGTGTGACGACAAAAGTCTGAGAACACAAGCTAGGCTTAGGTTTCTGGTGAGGCCATGGCAGGCACAATCTACAGACCTGAATCGAGATCTCGTGCACCTGAAGTCAGGGCGAGGATCAGACGATCGCTCAGGTTGGAGTTTCTGTCCCTGATGGACCCTTCATGAATGGGGGGGCATCACGAGGCCATGGGGGTTTTCCAACGATGGGAGTTGTGAGAAGCTCCAAACTGCAGAGAGTCTTCTGCAGGACAATTGAGACCCGTTGTTTGGCTCCAGGCCAATGATTCTGAGCAGGGTTCTAAGGATGGATGGCTGGGTAGCCCACCTCGCATTCCAATTGTCTCCTACTAACAAGACAGGTTAGATCTCCTGGATCTGTGGGGAGCAACCGAGGACGCTGAGTTGAAATGGACACCCCTGGGAATGGGTCCTAATGTGCTTTTGTGTCTATGGAGACCTTGGAATGAAGCGGTGGCACGGGGGCCCTAAAGGGTTCTCCTAAACAGAGGCTTTGACACAGCTCCAACGTGCAAGTTTCCCATGTGTAGATGAGATGTTTTCTGATGGGTGAGTCAAGAAACAGCTAGATGCTGCTTTGGAAATCCAGGCCTCTGAGGAGAGATGCCTGGAAACCAAAGCAATGGATCTGATTAGTGCCTAGGGACCTCTTCTTTCCTTTTTACCACTGGGGACATCTGTCTATGGGTTTGAGTGCAGGTAGGTGCTCAGTTGGGCTCAGATTGCCCCTGTTTTTCCTGGGAAGCCATCACTATTGAGATGGATCAGGGACTTTGGAGGTTTATCCTATTAGAAGGGTTGTGGCCATTGGAATGGGCACACACAATTCCCTTGGAGAGGGCAAGTACAGTCCTCAGGTTTGGCTCCAGGGGCCTGAGCCTGTAGGTTGTGTAGGCCAGGGCTGTTTGGACAGTTGTCTGAAAACACAAACTCGGCTTATGTTTCGGGTCATAGGTATGGCAGGACTGATCTACAGACCATGAGGAGAACTCTTCGGGATTTGAAAGAAGAGCGAGTGTGAGGCTCCTTCTCAAGTTTTTGTCTCTGGATATCGTGTCACTCATGGTCGTGGAATTTCTGGGTGACCTCATGGGAAATGGACGAGTCTTACTCTCTGGTGGTTTGGCCCCGTCCAAAGAGTTTGGGGTCATTCTGTGGGCTTCAAGAAGTCCGTTTTGTTGTTGTTGTTGTTGTTGTTGTTGTTTTCTTTTTTAACCTCAGGTGTCCCACCAAATGAGGGATTCCAGAGTAGAGCCCTGTGGAGGGGCGACTGGACAATCAGAAATCTGGTTAAAAATTGGGGCCTAGGGACATGTCAAGCCCATTATGACATCTAATGGTCCAGCCACTGAGAGGACTTACTAGAGGACAGGACTCATGCTGAGGGTCACAATGCGTGTGTATGCCCTCGTCTCACTTAATAATGGGCGGGGCCTCAGGGTGAATGCTGGTTTCTCCTACACTGAACGTTGGACAACGTGCCAACCTCAAGGGTTCTTGCCATGGGTAAGGAGGAGTTCTGATTTCTACATCACACTCACCCCTGGGCAGTGATTGGAGATAAGGTCTCAGTTCTGAAGCCTGAAAACTGAGGTAGGGAAGAGATGATGACCTAAGGCCATGGCGGGTTTTATGTGCTCAGTGTGCGGTCAGCTTTCTGGGTGTTGGTCAGGAGTTCCGGGCTCAGGTTGTGTTCGACAGTGCATTAGTGCCCAGGGTAGACTATATAATTTGGTTAAAGTCGAGTGCTGTGTAGGTTGATCCTCATTTAAGGTGCCTGGGCTGCTCATGAGGCAATAATTTTTTTTTCTAGAGGGCAGGCAGAGTGCTGCATTGTGGGTCCGGAATTGCCAAACTTGAGGGCTTCGGGGCCAGGAGTGTGAGGACGGAAGTCTGAGAAGACAAGCTACTTGGGTTTCAGGGCGAGGGCACGGCAGGTACCCCCTGCAGATCTGAACCAATATCTCATGCATCTGAAATCAGGGCGAGGATCAGACGTTGGCTCAGGTTGGAGTTTCTGTTCATGACGGCCGCTTCATGAAGGGAGTGGAATCTCGAGGCCATGGAGGTTTTCCCACGTTGGGAGTTGTGGGATGCCCCCTTCAAGGATTCCTTCTGCGGGACAATTGAGACCTGTTGGACAGCTCCAGGACATCCCATATGGAATGATTCCAGAGCACCGTTCGCGGATGGATGCCTGGGAAGCCCGCCTCGCATTCCAATTGTCTCCTAGCAACAAGACAATTTAGAACTGATGGCTCTGCCGGAGCAACCGGGGTGGCTGAGTTGAAATGGACTTTCCTGAGGATGGGTCCTAATGTGTTTTTGTGCCCATGAGGGCCTTGGAATGGGGCGGTGGCACCGGGACCCTGAAGTACTCTCCTAATCTTTGGACATGGCTCCCATGCACAGGTTTCCTTGTGGAGACGAGATGAGTTCTGATGGGTGCCTCAGGAAAACCCCTATGCTCGTATTGGAATCAGGCTTTTGAGGACACATGCCTGTAACCCAAAGCAATGGATCCTATTATGGCCTAGGTTCCTGTCTGGTTCAATCTTCTTCTCTGGGGACATCCATCTATGGTATGAGTGGAGGTCGATTATCAGCGGTTGTCAGACAGCCCTTGTTTGTTCCGGGCGACCTACACTATTGGGATGGCCTCAGGGACTTTGGAGGTTTCTCCTAATTTGTACGATTTTGGACCATGCAATGGGCAGAATTCCGATGGATTGGTAGGCACAGTCCTAATGTGTGGCTCCAGGGGCCCAGCCTGGAGGGTGTGTGGCCCAAGACTTTGAGGACAGAAGTCTGAAAACACAAACTCAGCTTAGGTTTGGGGACGTAGGTATGGCAGGCCCGATCTACAAACCATGAGAAGAACTCTTCAGGATATGAAGAAAGTGCGAGTCTGAGGCGCTTGCTCAGGCTTTGGTCTCTGGATTTTGTATCAGCGATGGCCACGGAATGTCGGGGAGGCCTCATGGGCCATGGACGAATCTTCCTCTCTGAGGATTTGGCCCGATTCCCAATTGCTTTTCGTCAATCTGTGGGTTGGGAGGACTCATTTCAGTTTTGTTACCTCAGGTGTCCCACCAAAAGAGGAATCCCAAAGCAAAGCCGTGGGGAAGACTGAAGGGACAACCCGAACTATGGTTAAAAATTGGGGCCTAGGGGCATGGCAAGCCCACTATGCTGTCTCTTCATCCAGCCTCTGAGTGGCCGTACTTGAGGACTGGGCTCAGCCTGAGGGTCACAATGTGTGTTTGTGACCAATGTGGCCCGCGAGCATGGGCGGGGCTTCATGGGCCACACTGGTTTCAACTACACTGAACGTTGGACAACATGCCAACCACAAGGTTTCTTGCCATGGGGAAGGAGTTCTGATTTCTGCATCACCTTCAACCCTGGGCAGTGACTGGAGAAAAGGTCTAGGTTCTGAAACCTGAAACCTAGGTTGGGAATAGATGAAGACCTAAGGCCATGGCGGATCGATGTGCTCAGTGTGCGGCCAGCTGTCTGGGAGGGTCCAGGGGGTCCAGGCTCAGGCTGTGTCAGAAAGGGCATTGGTGCCCTGGTCAGCCTATGTATTTGGGGTACAGCCAAGGTCGGTGCAGGTTGATCCTCATTTGGGGTTACTGGGCAGCCCCAGAGGACAATGTTTTTCTTCTGGAGGGCAGGCATAGTGCTGCATTGTAGTTCTGGATTGCCAAACTGGAGGGCTTGTGGGCCAGTAGTCTGACGACAAAAGTCTGAGAACACAAGCTAGGCTTAGGATTCTGGTGAGGCCATGGCAGGCACAATCTACAGACCTGAATCGAGATCTCGTGCACCTGAAGTCAGGGCGAGGATCAGACGATCGCTCAGGTTGGAGTTTCTGTCCCTGATGGACCCTTCATGAATGGGGGGGCATCACGAGGCCATGGGGGTTTTCCAACGATGGGAGTTGTGAGAAGCTCCAAACTGCAGAGAGTCTTCTGCAGGACAATTGAGACCCGTTGTTTGGCTCCAGGCCAATGATTCTGAGCAGGGTTCTAAGGATGGATGGCTGGGTAGCCCACCTCGCAGTCCAATTGTCTCCTACTAACAAGACAGGTTAGATCTCCTGGATCTGTGGGGAGCAACCGAGGACGCTGAGTTGAAATGGACACCCCTGGGGATGGGTCCTAATGTGCTTTTGTGTCTATGGAGACCTTGGAATGAAGCGGTGGCACGGGGGCCCTAAAGGGTTCTCCTAAACAGAGGCTTTGACACAGCTCCAACGTGCAAGTTTCCCATGTGTAGATGAGATGTTTTCTGATGGGTGAGTCAAGAAACAGCTAGATGCTGCTTTGGAAATCCAGGCCTCTGAGGAGAGATGCCTGGAAACCAAAGCAATGGATCTGATTAGTGCCTAGGGACCTCTTCTTTCCTTTTTACCACTGGGGACATCTGTCTATGGGTTTGAGTGCAGGTAGGTGCTCAGTTGGGCTCAGATTGCCCCTGTTTTTCCTGGGAAGCCATCACTATTGAGATGGATCAGGGACTTTGGAGGTTTATCCTATTAGAAGGGTTGTGGCCATTGGAATGGGCACACACAATTCCCTTGGAGAGGGCAAGTACAGTCCTCAGGTTTGGCTCCAGGGGCCTGAGCCTGTAGGTTGTGTAGGCCAGGGCTGTTTGGACAGTTGTCTGAAAACACAAACTCGGCTTATGTTTCGGGTCATAGGTATGGCAGGACTGATCTAAAGACCATGAGGAGAACTCTTCGGGATTTGAAAGAAGGGCGAGTGTGAGGCTCCTGCTCAAGTTTTTGTCTCTGGATATCGTGCCACTCATGGTCGTGGAATTTCTGGGTGACCTCATGGGAAATGGACGAGTCTTACTCTCTGGTGGTTTGGCCCCGTCCAAAGAGTTTGGGGTCATTCTGTGGGCTTCAAGAAGTCCGTTTTGTTGTTGTTGTTGTTGTTGTTGTTGTTTTCTTTTTTAACCTCAGGTGTCCCACCAAATGAGGGATTCCAGAGTAGAGCCCTGTGGAGGGGCGACTGGACAATCAGAAATCTGGTTAAAAATTGGGGCCTAGGGACATGTCAAGCCCATTATGACATCTAATGGTCCAGCCACTGAGAGGACTTACTAGAGGACAGGACTCATGCTGAGGGTCACAATGCGTGTGTATGCCCTCGTCACACTCAATAATGGGCGGGGCCTCAGGGTGAATGCTGGTTTCTCCTACACTGAACGTTGGACAACGTGCCAACCTCAAGGGTTCTTGCCATGGGTAAGGAGGAGTTCTGATTTCTACATCACACTCACCCCTGGGCAGTGATTGGAGATAAGGTCTCAGTTCTGAAGCCTGAAAACTGAGGTAGGGAAGAGATGATGACCTAAGGCCATGGCGGGTTTTATGTGCTCAGTGTGCGGTCAGCTTTCTGGGTGTTGGTCAGGAGTTCCGGGCTCAGGTTGTGTTCGACAGTGCATTAGTGCCCAGGGTAGACTATATAATTTGGTTAAAGTCGAGTGCTGTGTAGGTTGATCCTCATTTAAGGTGCCTGGGCAGCTCATGAGGCAATAATTTTTTTTCTAGAGGGCAGGCAGAGTGCTGCATTGTGGGTCAGGAATTGCCAAACATGAGGGCTTCGGGGCCAGGAGTGTGAGGACAGAAGTCTGAGAAGACAAGCTACTTGGGTTTCAGGGCGAGGGCACGGCAGGTACCCCCTGCAGATCTGAACCAATATCTCATGCATCTGAAATCAGGGCGAGGATCAGACGTTGGCTCAGGTTGGAGTTTCTGTTCATGACGGCCGCTTCATGAAGGGAGTGGAATCTCGAGGCCATGGAGGTTTTCCCACGTTGGGAGTTGTGGGATGCCCCCTTCAAGGATTCCTTCTGCGGGACAATTGAGACCTGTTGGACAGCTCCAGGACATCCCATATGGAATGATTCCAGAGCACCGTTCGCGGATGGATGCCTGGGAAGCCCGCCTCGCATTCCAATTGTCTCCTAGCAACAAGACAATTTAGAACTGATGGCTCTGCCGGAGCAACCGGGGTGGCTGAGTTGAAATGGACTTTCCTGAGGATGGGTCCTAATGTGTTTTTGTGCCCATGAGGGCCTTGGAATGGGGCGGTGGCACCGGGACCCTGAAGTACTCTCCTAATCTTTGGACATGGCTCCCATGCACAGGTTTCCTTGTGGAGACGAGATGAGTTCTGATGGGTGCCTCAGGAAAACCCCTATGCTCGTATTGGAATCAGGCTTTTGAGGACACATGCCTGTAACCCAAAGCAATGGATCCTATTATGGCCTAGGTTCCTGTCTGGTTCAATCTTCTTCTCTGGGGACATCCATCTATGGTATGAGTGGAGGTCGATTATCAGCGGTTGTCAGACAGCCCTTGTTTGTTCCGGGCGACCTACACTATTGGGATGGCCTCAGGGACTTTGGAGGTTTCTCCTAATTTGTACGATTTTGGACCATGCAATGGGCAGAATTCCGATGGATTGGTAGGCACAGTCCTAATGTGTGGCTCCAGGGGCCCAGCCTGGAGGGTGTGTGGCCCAAGACTTTGAGGACAGAAGTCTGAAAACACAAACTCAGCTTAGGTTTGGGGACGTAGGTATGGCAGGCCCGATCTACAAACCATGAGAAGAACTCTTCAGGATATGAAGAAAGTGCGAGTCTGAGGCGCTTGCTCAGGCTTTGGTCTCTGGATTTTGTATCAGCGATGGCCGTGGAATGTCGGGGAGGCCTCATGGGCCATGGACGAATCTTCCTCTCTGAGGATTTGGCCCGATTCCCAATTGCTTTTCGTCAATCTGTGGGTTGGGAGGACTCATTTCAGTTTTGTTACCTCAGGTGTCCCACCAAAAGAGGAATCCCAAAGCAAAGCCGTGGGGAAGACTGAAGGGACAACCCGAACTATGGTTAAAAATTGGGGCCTAGGGGCATGGCAGGCCCACTATGCTGTCTCTTCATCCAGCCACTGAGTGGCCGTACTTGAGGACTGGGCTCAGCCTGAGGGTCACAATGTGTGTTTGTGACCAATGTGGCCCGCGAGCATGGGCGGGGCTTCATGGGCCACACTGGTTTCAACTACACTGAACGTTGGACAACATGCCAACCACAAGGTTTCTTGCCATGGGGAAGGAGTTCTGATTTCTGCATCACCTTCAACCCTGGGCAGTGACTGGAGAAAAGGTCTAGGTTCTGAAACCTGAAAACCTAGGTTGGGAATAGATGAAGACCTAAGGCCATGGCGGATCGATGTGCTCAGTGTGCGGCCAGCTGTCTGGGAGGGGCCAGGGGGTCCAGGCTCAGGCTGTGTCAGAAAGGGCATTGGTGCCCTGGTCAGCCTATGTATTTGGGGTACAGCCAAGGTCGGTGCAGGTTGATCCTCATTTGGGGTTACTGGGCAGCCCCAGAGGACAATGTTTTTCTTCTGGAGGGCAGGCATAGTGCTGCATTGTAGTTCTGGATTGCCAAACTGGAGGGCTTGTGGGCCAGTAGTCTGACGACAAAAGTCTGAGAACACAAGCTAGGCTTAGGTTTCTGTTGAGGCCATGGCAGGCACAAACTACAGACCTGAATCGAGATCTCGTGCATCTGAAGTCAGGGCGAGGATCAGACGATCGCTCAGGTTGGAGTTTCTGTCCCTGATGGCCCCTTCATGAATGGGGGGCGGGCATCACGAGGCCATGGGGGTTTTCCCACGATGGGAGTTGTGAGAAGCTCCAAACTGCAGAGAGTCTTCTGCAGGACAATTGAGACCTGTTGTTTGGCTCCAGGCCAATGATTCTGAGCAGGGTTCTAAGGATGCATGGCTGGGTAGCCCTCCTCGCATTCCAATTGTCTCCTACTAACAAGACAGGTTAGATCTCCTGGATCTGTGGGGAGCAACCGAGGACGCTGAGTTGAAATGGACACCCCTGGGGATGGGTCCTAATGTGCTTTTGTGTCTATGGAGACCTTGGAATGAAGCGGTGGCACGGGGGCCCTAAAGGGTTCTCCTAAACAGAGGCTTTGACACAGCTCCAACGTGCAAGTTTCCCATGTGTAGATGAGATGTTTTCTGATGGGTGAGTCAAGAAACAGCTAGATGCTGCTTTGGAAATCCAGGCCTCTGAGGAGAGATGCCTGGAAACCAAAGCAATGGATCTGATTAGTGCCTAGGGACCTCTTCTTTCCTTTTTACCACTGGGGACATCTGTCTATGGGTTTGAGTGCAGGTAGGTGCTCAGTTGGGCTCAGATTGCCCCTGTTTTTCCTGGGAAGCCATCACTATTGAGATGGATCAGGGACTTTGGAGGTTTATCCTATTAGAAGGGTTGTGGCCATTGGAATGGGCACACACAATTCCCTTGGAGAGGGCAAGTACAGTCCTCAAGTTTGGCTCCAGGGGCCTGAGCCTGTAGGTTGTGTAGGCCAGGGCTGTTTGGACAGTTGTCTGAAAACACAAACTCGGCTTATGTTTCGGGTCATAGGTATGGCAGGACTGATCTACAGACCATGAGGAGAACTCTTCGGGATTTGAAAGAAGGGCGAGTGTGAGGCTCCTGCTCAAGTTTTTGTCTCTGGATATCGTGTCACTCATGGTCGTGGAATTTCTGGGTGACCTCATGGGAAATGGACGAGTCTTACTCTCTGGTGGTTTGGCCCCGTCCAAAGAGTTTGGGGTCATTCTGTGGGCTTCAAGAAGTCCGTTTTGTTGTTGTTGTTGTTGTTTTCTTTTTTAACCTCAGGTGTCCCACCAAATGAGGGATTCCAGAGTAGAGCCCTGTGGAGGGGCGACTGGACAATCATAAATCTGGTTAAAAATTGGGGCCTGAGGACATGTCAAGCCCATTATGACATTAATGGTCCAGCCACTGAGAGGACTTACTAGAGGACAGGACTCATGCTGAGGGTCACAATGCGTGTGTATGCCCTCGTCGCACTCAAGAATGGGCGGGGCCTCAGGGTGAATGGTGGTTTCTCCTACACTGAACGTTGGACAACGTGCCAACCTCAAGGGTTCTTGCCATGGGTAAGGAGGAGTTCTGATTTCTGCATCACACTCACCCCTGGGCAGTGATTGGAGATAAGGTCTCGGTTCTGAAGCCTGAAAACTGAGGTAGGGAAGAGATGATGACCTAAGGCCATGGCGGGTTTTATGTGCTCAGTGTGCGGTCAGCTTTCTGGGTGTTGGTCAGGAGTTCCGGGCTCAGGTTGTGTTCGACAGTGCATTAGTGCCCAGGGTAGACTATATAATTTGGTTAAAGTCGAGTGCTGTGTAGGTTGATCCTCATTTAAGGTGCCTGGGCAGCTCATGAGGCAATAATTTTTTTTCTAGAGGGCAGGCAGAGTGCTGCATTGTGGGTCCGGAATTGCCAAACTTGAGGGCTTCGGGGCCAGGAGTGTGAGGACGGAAGTCTGAGAAGACAAGCTACTTGGGTTTCAGGGCGAGGGCACGGCAGGTACCCCCTGCAGATCTTTACCAATATCTCATGCATCTGAAATCAGGGCGAGGATCAGACGTTGGCTCAGGTTGGAGTTTCTGTTCATGACGGCCGCTTCATGAAGGGAGCCGAATCTCGAGGCCATGGAGGTTTTCCCACGTTGGGAGTTGTGGGATGCCCCCTTCAAGGATTCCTTCTGCGGGACAATTGAGACCTGTTGGACAGCTCCAGGACATCCCATATGGAATGATTCCAGAGCACCGTTCGCGGATGGATGCCTGGGAAGCCCGCCTCACATTCCAATGGTCTCCTAGCAACAAGACAGTTTAGATCTGATGGCTCTGCCGGAGCAACCGGGGTGGCTGAGTTGAAATGGACTTTCCTGAGGATGGGTCCTAATGTGTTTTTGTGCCCATGAGGGCCTTGGAATGGGGCGGTGGCACCGGGACCCTGAAGTACTCTCCTAAGCTTTGGACATGGCTCCCATGCACAGGTTTCCTTGTGGAGACGAGATGAGTTCTGATGGGTGCCTCAGGAAAACCCCTATGCTCGTATTGGAATCAGCCTTTTGAGGACACATGCCTGTAACCCAAAGCAATGGATCCTATTATGGCCTAGGTTCCTGTCTGGTTCAATCTTCTTCTCTGGGGACATCCATCTATGGTATGAGTGGAGGTCGATTATCAGCGGTTGTCAGACAGCCCTTGTTTGTTCCGGGCGACCTACACTATTGGGATGGCCTCAGGGACTTTGGAGGTTTCTCCTAATTTGTACGATTTTGGACCATGCAATGGGCAGAATTCCGATGGATTGGTAGGCACAGTCCTAATGTGTGACTCCAGGGGCCCAGCCTGGAGGGTGTGTGGCCCAAGACTTTGAGGACAGAAGTCTGAAAACACAAACTCAGCTTAGGTTTGGGGACGTAGGTATGGCAGGCCCGATCTACAAACCATGAGAAGAACTCTTCAGGATATGAAGAAAGTGCGAGTCTGAGGCGCTTGCTCAGGCTTTTGTCTCTGGATTTTGTATCAGCGATGGCCGTGGAATGTCGGGGAGGCCTCATGCGCCATGGACGAATCTTCCTCTCTGAGGATTTGGCCCGATTCCCAATTGCTTTTCATCAATCTGTGGGTTGGGAGGACTCATTTCAGTTTTGTTACCTCAGGTGTCCCACCAAAAGAGGAATCCCAAAGCAAAGCCGTGGGGAAGACTGAAGGGACAACCCGAACTATGGTTAAAAATTGGGGCCTAGGGGCATGGCAAGCCCACTATGCTGTCTCTTCATCCAGCCTCTGAGTGGCCGTACTTGAGGACTGGGCTCAGCCTGAGGGTCACAATGTGTGTTTGTGACCAATGTGGCCCGCGAGCATGGGCGGGGCTTCATGGGCCACACTGGTTTCAACTACACTGAACGTTGGACAACATGCCAACCACAAGGTTTCTTGCCATGGGGAAGGAGTTCTGATTTCTGCATCACCTTCAACCCTGGGCAGTGACTGGAGAAAAGGTCTAGGTTCTGAAACCTGAAAACCTAGGTTGGGAATAGATGAAGACCTAAGGCCATGGCGGATCGATGTGCTCAGTGTGCGGCCAGCTGTCTGGGAGGGGCCAGGGGGTCCAGGCTCAGGCTGTGTCAGAAAGGGCATTGGTGCCCTGGTCAGCCTATATATTTGGGGTACAGCCAAGGTCGGTGCAGGTTGATCCTCATTTGGGGTTACTGGGCAGCCCCAGAGGACAATGTTTTTCTTCTGGAGGGCAGGCATAGTGCTGCATTGTAGTTCTGGATTGCCAAACTGGAGGTCTTGTGGGCCAGTAGTGTGACGACAAAAGTCTGAGAACACAAGCTAGGCTTAGGTTTCTGTTGAGGCCATGGCAGGCACAATCTACAGACCTGAATCGAGATCTCGTGCATCTGAAGTCAGGGCGAGGATCAGACGATCGCTCAGGTTGGAGTTTCTGTCCCTGATGGCCCCTTCATGAATGGGGAGGGGCATCACGAGGCCATGGGGGTTTTCCCACGATGGGAGTTGTGAGAAGCTCCAAACTGCAGAGAGTCTTCTGCAGGACAATTGAGACCTGTTGTTTGGCTCCAGGCCAATGATTCTGAGCAGGGTTCTAAGGATGCATGGCTGGGTAGCCCTCCTCGCATTCCAATTGTCTCCTACTAACAAGACAGGTTAGATCTCCTGGATCTGTGGGGAGCAACCGAGGACGCTGAGTTGAAATGGACACCCCTGGGGATGGGTCCTAATGTGCTTTTGTGTCTATGGAGACCTTGGAATGAAGCGGTGGCACGGGGGCCCTAAAGGGTTCTCCTAAACAGAGGCTTTGACACAGCTCCAACGTGCAAGTTTCCCATGTGTAGATGAGATGTTTTCTGATGGGTGAGTCAAGAAACAGCTAGATGCTGCTTTGGAAATCCAGGCCTCTGAGGAGAGATGCCTGGAAACCAAAGCAATGGATCTGATTAGTGCCTAGGGACCTCTTCTTTCCTTTTTACCACTGGGGACATCTGTCTATGGGTTTGAGTGCAGGTAGGTGCTCAGTTGGGCTCAGATTGCCCCTGTTTTTCCTGGGAAGCCATCACTATTGAGATGGATCAGGGACTTTGGAGGTTTATCCTATTAGAAGGGTTGTGGCCATTGGAATGGGCACACACAATTCCCTTGGAGAGGGCAAGTACAGTCCTCAAGTTTGGCTCCAGGGGCCTGAGCCTGTAGGTTGTGTAGGCCAGGGCTGTTTGGACAGTTGTCTGAAAACACAAACTCGGCTTATGTTTCGGGTCATAGGTATGGCAGGACTGATCTACAGACCATGAGGAGAACTCTTCGGGATTTGAAAGAAGGGCGAGTGTGAGGCTCCTGCTCAAGTTTTTGTCTCTGGATATCGTGTCACCCATGGTCGTGGAATTTCTGGGTGACCTCATGGGAAATGGACGAGTCTTACTCTCTGGTGGTTTGGCCCCGTCCAAAGAGTTTGGGGTCATTCTGTGGGCTTCAAGAAGTCCGTTTTGTTGTTGTTGTTGTTGTTGTTCTCTTTTTTAACCTCAGGTGTCCCACCAAATGAGGGTTTCCAGAGTAGAGCCCTGTGGAGGGGCGACTGGACAATCAGAAATCTGGTTAAAAATTGGGGCCTAAGGACATGTCAAGCCCATTATGACATCTAATGGTCCAGCCACTGAGAGGACTTACTAGAGGACAGGACTCATGCTGAGGGTCACAATGCGTGTGTATGCCCTCGTCACACTCAATAATGGGCGGGGCCTCAGGGTGAATGCTGGTTTCTCCTACACTGAACGTTGGACAACGTGCCAACCTCAAGGGTTCTTGCCATGGGTAAGGAGGAGTTCTGATTTCTGCATCACACTCACCCCTGGGCAGTGATTGGAGATAAGGTCTCGGTTCTGAAGCCTGAAAACTGAGGTAGGGAAGAGATGATGACCTAAGGCCATGGCGGGTTTTATGTGCTCAGTGTGCGGTCAGCTTTCTGGGTGTTGGTCAGGAGTTCCGGGCTGAGGTTGTGTTCGACAGTGCATTATTGCCCAGGGTAGACTACATAATTTGGTTAAAGTCGAGTGCTGTGTAGGTTGATCCTCATTTAAGGTGCCTGGGCAGCTCATGAGGCAATAATTTTTTTTTTTCTAGAGGGCAGGCAGAGTGCTGCATTGTGGGTTCGGAATTGCCAAACTTGAGTGCTTCGGGGCCAGGAGTGTGAGTACGGAAGTCTGAGAAGACAAGCTACTTGGGTTTCAGGGCGAGGGCACGGCAGGTACCCCCTGCAGATCTGAACCAATATCTCATGCATCTGAAATCAGGGCGAGGATCAGACGTTGGCTCAGGTTGGAGTTTCTGTTCATGACGGCCGCTTCATGAAGGGAGCGGAATCTCGAGGCCATTGAGGTTTTCCCACGTTGGGAGTTGTGGGATGCCCCCTTCAAGGATTCCTTCTGCGGGACAATTGAGACCTGTTGGACAGCTCCAGGACATCCCATATGGAATGATTCCAGAGCACCGTTCGCGGATGGATGCCTGGGAAGCCCGCCTCGCATTCCAATTGTCTCCTAGCAACAAGACAGTTTAGATCTGATGGCTCTGCCGGAGCAACCGGGGTGGCTGAGTTGAAATGGACTTTCCTGAGGATGGGTCCTAATGTGTTTTTGTGCCCATGAGGGCCTTGGAATGGGGCGGTGGCACCGGGACCCTGAAGTACTCTCCTAAGCTTTGGACATGGCTCCCATGCACAGGTTTCCTTGTGGAGACGAGATGAGTTCTGATGGGTGCCTCAGGAAAACCCCTATGCTCGTATTGGAATCAGGCTTTTGAGGACACATGCCTGTAACCCAAAGCAATGGATCCTATTATGGCCTAGGTTCCTGTCTGGTTCAATCTTCTTCTCTGGGGACATCCATCTATGGTATGAGTGGAGGTCGATTATCAGCGGTTGTCAGACAGCCCTTGTTTGTTCCGGGCGACCTACACTATTGGGATGGCCTCAGGGACTTTGGAGGTTTCTCTTAATTTGTACGATTTTGGACCATGCAATGGGCAGAATTCCGATGGATTGGTAGGCACAGTCCTAATGTGTGGCTCCGGGGGCCCAGCCTGGAGGGTTTGTGGCCCAAGACTTTGAGGACAGAAGTCTGAAAACACAAACTCAGCTTAGGTTTGGGGACGTAGGTATGGCAGGCCCGATCTACAAACCATGAGAAGAACTCTTCAGGATATGAAGAAAGTGCGAGTCTGAGGCGCTTGCTCAGGCTTTGGTCTCTGGATTTTGTATCAGCGATGGCCGTGGAATGTCGGGGAGGCCTCATGGGCCATGGACGAATCTTCCTCTCTGAGGATTTGGCCCGATTCCCAATTGCTTTTCATCAATCTGTGGGTTGGGAGGACTCATTTCAGTTTTGTTACCTCAGGTGTCCCACAAAAAGAGGAATCCCAAAGCAAAGCCGTGGGGAAGACTGAAGGGACAACCCGAACTATGGTTAAAAATTGGGGCCTAGGGGCATGGCAAGCCCACTATGCTGTCTCTTCATCCAGCCTCTGAGTGGCCGTACTTGAGGACTGGGCTCAGCCTGAGGGTCACAATGTGTGTTTGTGACCAATGTGGCCCGCGAGCATGGGCGGGGCTTCATGGGCCACACTGGTTTCAACTACACTGAACGTTGGACAACATGCCAACCACAAGGTTTCTTGCCATGGGGAAGGAGTTCTGACTTCTGCATCACCTTCAACCCTGGGCAGTGACTGGAGAAAAGGTCTAGGTTCTGAAACCTGAAAACCTAGGTTGGGAATAGATGAAGACCTAAGGCCATGGCGGATCGATGTGCTCAGTGTGCGGCCAGCTGTCTGGGAGGGGCCAGGGGGTCCAGGCTCAGGCTGTGTCAGAAAGGGCATTGGTGCCCTGGTCAGCCTATGTATTTGGGGTACAGCCAAGGTCGGTGCAGGTTGATCCTCATTTGGGGTTACTGGGCAGCCCCAGAGGACAATGTTTTTCTTCTGGAGGGCAGGCATAGTGCTGCATTGTAGTTCTGGATTGCCAAACTGGAGGGCTTGTGGGCCAGTAGTCTGACGACAAAAGTCTGAGAACACAAGCTAGTCTTAGGTTTCTGGTGAGGCCATGGCAGGCACAATCTACAGACCTGAATCGAGATCTCGTGCATCTGAAGTCAGGGCGAGGATCAGACGATCGCTCAGGTTGGAGTTTCTGTCCCTGATGGCCCCTTCATGAATGGGGGGGGGCATCACGAGGCCATGGGGGTTTTCCCACGATGGGAGTTGTGAGAAGCTCCAAACTGCAGAGAGTCTTCTGCAGGACAATTGAGACCTGTTGTTTGGCTCCAGGCCAATGATTCTGAGCAGGGTTCTAAGGATGCATGGCTGGGTAGACCTCCTCGCATTCCAATTGTCTCCTACTAACAAGACAGGTTAGATCTCCTGGATCTGTGGGGAGCAACCGAGGACGCTGAGTTGAAATGGACACCCCTGGGGATGGGTCCTAATGTGCTTTTGTGTCTATGGAGACCTTGGAATGAAGCGGTGGCACGGGGGCCCTAAAGGGTTCTCCTAAACAGAGGCTTTGACACAGCTCCAACGTGCAAGTTTCCCATGTGTAGATGAGATGTTTTCTGATGGGTGAGTCAAGAAACAGCTAGATGCTGCTTTGGAAATCCAGGCCTCTGAGGAGAGATGCCTGGAAACCAAAGCAATGGATCTGATTAGTGCCTAGGGACCTCTTCTTTCCTTTTTACCACTGGGGACATCTGTCTATGGGTTTGAGTGCAGGTAGGTGCTCAGTTGGGCTCAGATTGCCCCTGTTTTTCCTGGGAAGCCATCACTATTGAGATGGATCAGGGACTTTGGAGGTTTATCCTATTAGAAGGGTTGTGGCCATTGGAATGGGCACACACAATTCCCTTGGAGAGGGCAAGTACAGTCCTCAGGTTTGGCTCCAGGGGCCTGAGCCTGTAGGTTGTGTAGGCCAGGGCTGTTTGGACAGTTGTCTGAAAACACAAACTCGGCTTATGTTTCGGGTCATAGGTATGGCAGGACTGATCTACAGACCATGAGGAGAACTCTTCGGGATTTGAAAGAAGGGCGAGTGTGAGGCTCCTGCTCAAGTTTTTGTCTCTGGATATCGTGTCACCCATGGTCGTGGAATTTCTGGGTGACCTCATGGGAAATGGACGAGTCTTACTCTCTGGTGGTTTGGCCCCGTCCAAAGAGTTTGGGGTCATTCTGTGGGCTTCAAGAAGTCCGTTTTGTTGTTGTTGTTGTTGTTGTTGTTCTCTTTTTTAACCTCAGGTGTCCAACCAAATGAGGGATTCCAGAGTAGAGCCCTGTGGAGGGGCGACTGGACAATCAGAAATCTGGTTAAAAATTGGGGCCTAAGGACATGTCAAGCCCATTATGACATCTAATGGTCCAGCCACTGAGAGGACTTACTAGAGGACAGGACTCATGCTGAGGGTCACAATGCGTGTGTATGCCCTCGTCACACTCAATAATGGGCGGGGCCTCAGGGTGAATGCTGGTTTCTCCTACACTGAACGTTGGACAACGTGCCAACCTCAAGGGTTCTTGCCATGGGTAAGGAGGAGTTCTGATTTCTGCATCACACTCACCCCTGGGCAGTGACTGGAGATAAGGTCTCGGTTCTGAAGCCTGAAAACTGAGGTAGGGAAGAGATGATGACCTAAGGCCATGGCGGGTTTTATGTGCTCAGTGTGCGGTCAGCTTTCTGGGTGTTGGTCAGGAGTTCCGGGCTGAGGTTGTGTTCGACAGTGCATTATTGCCCAGGGTAGACTACATAATTTGGTTAAAGTCGAGTGCTGTGTAGGTTGATCCTCATTTAAGGTGCCTGGGCAGCTCATGAGGCAATAATTTTTTTTTTTTCTAGAGGGCAGGCAGAGTGCTGCATTGTGGGTTCGGAATTGCCAAACTTGAGTGCTTCGGGGCCAGGAGTGTGAGTACGGAAGTCTGAGAAGACAAGCTACTTGGGTTTCAGGGCGAGGGCACGGCAGGTACCCCCTGCAGATCTGAACCAATATCTCATGCATCTGAAATCAGGGCGAGGATCAGACGTTGGCTCAGGTTGGAGTTTCTGTTCATGACGGCGGCTTCATGAAGGGAGCGGAATCTCGAGGCCATTGAGGTTTTCCCACGTTGGGAGTTGTGGGATGCCCCCTTCAAGGATTCCTTCTGCGGGACAATTGAGACCTGTTGGACAGCTCCAGGACATCCCATATGGAATGATTCCAGAGCACCTTTCGCGGATGGATGCCTGGGAAGCCCGCCTCGCATTCCAATTGTCTCCTAGCAAGAAGACAGTTTAGATCTGATGGCTCTGCCGGAGCAACCGGGGTGGCTGAGTTGAAATGGACTTTCCTGAGGATGGGTCCTAATGTGTTTTTGTGCCCATGAGGGCCTTGGAATGGGGCGGTGGCACCGGGACCCTGAAGTACTCTCCTAAGCTTTGGACATGGCTCCCATGCACAGGTTTCCTTGTGGAGACGAGATGAGTTCTGATGGGTGCCTCAGGAAAACCCCTATGCTCGTATTGGAATCAGGCTTTTGAGGACACATGCCTGTAACCCAAAGCAATGGATCCTATTATGGCCTAGGTTCCTGTCTGGTTCAATCTTCTTCTCTGGGGACATCCATCTATGGTATGAGTGGAGGTCGATTATCAGCGGTTGTCAGACAGCCCTTGTTTGTTCCGGGCGACCTACACTATTGGGATGGCCTCAGGGACTTTGGAGGTTTCTCTTAATTTGTACGATTTTGGACCATGCAATGGGCAGAATTCCGATGGATTGGTAGGCACAGTCCTAATGTGTGGCTCCAGGGGCCCAGCCTGGAGGGTGTGTGGCCCAAGACTTTGAGGACAGAAGTCTGAAAACACAAACTCAGCTTAGGTTTGGGGACGTAGGTATGGCAGGCCCGATCTACAAACCATGAGAAGAACTCTTCAGGATATGAAGAAAGTGCGAGTCTGAGGCGCTTGCTCAGGCTTTTGTCTCTGGATTTTGTATCAGCGATGGCCGTGGAATGTCGGGGAGGCCTCATGGGCCATGGACGAATCTTCCTCTCTGAGGATTTGGCCCGATTCCCAATTGCTTTTCGTCAATCTGTGGGTTGGGAGGACTCATTTCAGTTTTGTTACCTCAGGTGTCCCACCAAAAGAGGAATCCCAAAGCAAAGCCGTGGGGAAGACTGAAGGGACAACCCGAACTATGGTTAAAAATTGGGGCCTAGGGGCATGGCAAGCCCACTATGCTGTCTCTTCATCCAGCCACTGAGTGGCCGTACTTGAGGACTGGGCTCAGCCTGAGGGTCACAATGTGTGTTTGTGACCAATGTGGCCCGCGAGCATGGGCGGGGCTTCATGGGCCACACTGGTTTCAACTACACTGAACGTTGGACAACATGCCAACCACAAGGTTTCTTGCCATGGGGAAGGAGTTCTGACTTCTGCATCACCTTCAACCCTGGGCAGTGACTGGAGAAAAGGTCTAGGTTCTGAAACCTGAAAACCTAGGTTGGGAATAGATGAAGACCTAAGGCCATGGCGGATCGATGTGCTCAGTGTGCGGCCAGCTGTCTGGGAGGGGCCAGGGGGTCCAGGCTCAGGCTGTGTCAGAAAGGGCATTGGTGCCCTGGTCAGCCTATGTATTTGGGGTACAGCCAATGTCGGTGCAGGTTGATCCTCATTTGGGGTTACTGGGCAGCCCCAGAGGACAATGTTTTTCTTCTGGAGGGCAGGCATAGTGCTGCATTGTAGTTCTGGATTGCCAAACTGGAGGGCTTGTGGGCCAGTAGTCTGACGACAAAAGTCTGAGAACACAAGCTAGGCTTAGGTTTCTGGTGAGGCCATGGCAGGCACAATCTACAGACCTGAATCGAGATCTCATGCATCTGAAGTCAGGGCGAGGATCAGACGATCGCTCAGGTTGGAGTTTCTGTCCCTGATGGCCCCTTCATGAATGGGGGGGGCATCACGAGGCCATGGGGGTTTTCCCACGATGGGAGTTGTGAGAAGCTCCAAACTGCAGAGAGTCTTCTGCAGGACAATTGAGACCTGTTGTTTGGCTCCAGGACAATGATTCTGAGCAGGGTTCTAAGGATGGATGGCTGGGTAGCCCATCTCGCATTCCAATTGTCTCCTACTAACAAGACAGGTTAGATCTCCTGGATCTGTGGGGAGCAACCGAGGACGCTGAGTTGAAATGGACACCCCTGGGGATGGGTCCTAATGTGCTTTTGTGTCTATGGAGACCTTGGAATGAAGCGGTGGCACGGGGGCCCTAAAGGGTTCTCCTAAACAGAGGCTTTGACACAGCTCCAACGTGCAATTTTCCCATGTGTAGATGAGATGTTTTCTGATGGGTGAGTCAAGAAACAGCTAGATGCTGCTTTGGAAATCCAGGCCTCTGAGGAGAGATGCCTGGAAACCAAAGCAATGGATCTGATTAGTGCCTAGGGAACTCTTCTTTCCTTTTTACCACTGGGGACATCTGTCTATGGGTTTGAGTGCAGGTAGGTGCTCAGTTGGGCTCAGATTGCCCCTGTTTTTCCTGGGAAGCCATCACTATTGAGATGGATCAGGGACTTTGGAGGTTTATCCTATTAGAAGGGTTGTGGCCATTGGAATGGGCACACACAATTCCCTTGGAGAGGGCAAGTACAGTCCTCAGGTTTGGCTCCAGGGGCCTGAGCCTGTAGGTTGTGTAGGCCAGGGCTGTTTGGACAGTTGTCTGAAAACACAAACTCGGCTTATGTTTCGGGTCATAGGTATGGCAGGACTGATCTACAGACCATGAGGAGAACTCTTCGGGATTTGAAAGAAGGGCGAGTGTGAGGCTCCTGCTCAAGTTTTTGTCTCTGGATATCGTGTCACTCATGGTCGTGGAATTTCTGGGTGACCTCATGGGAAATGGACGAGTCTTACTCTCTGGTGGTTTGGCCCCGTCCAAAGAGTTTGGGGTCATTCTGTGGGCTTCAAGAAGTCCGTTTTGTTGTTGTTGTTGTTGTTGTTGTTGTTTTCTTTTTTAAACTCAGGTGTCCCACCAAATGAGGGATTCCAGAGTAGAGCCCTGTGGAGGGGCGACTGGACAATCAGAAATCTGGTTAAAAATTGGGGCCTAAGGACATGTCAAGCCCATTATGACATCTAATGGTCCAGCCACTGAGAGGACTTACTAGAGGACAGGACTCAAGCTGAGGGTCACAATGCGTGTGTATGCCCTCGTCACACTCAATAATGGGCGGGGCCTCAGGGTGAATGCTGGTTTCTCCTACACTGAACGTTGGACAACGTGCCAACCTCAAGGGTTCTTGCCATGGGTAAGGAGGAGTTCTGATTTCTGCATCACACTCACCCCTGGGCAGTGATTGGAGATAAGGTCTCGGTTCTGAAGCCTGAAAACTGAGGTAGGGAAGAGATGATGACCTAAGGCCATGGCGGGTTTTATGTGCTCAGTGTGCGGTCAGCTTTCTGGGTGTTGGTCAGGAGTTCCGGGCTCAGGTTGTGTTCGACAGTGCATTATTGCCCAGGGTAGACTACATAATTTGGTTAAAGTCGAGTGCTGTGTAGGTTGATCCTCATTTAAGGTGCCTGGGCAGCTCATGAGGCAATAATTTTTTTTTTTCTAGAGGGCAGGCAGAGTGCTGCATTGTGGGTTCGGAATTGCCAAACTTGAGTGCTTCGGGACAGGATTGTGAGGACGGAAGTCTGAGAAGACAAGCTACTTGGGTTTCAGGGCGAGGGCACGGCAGGTACCCCCTGCAGATCTGAACCAATATCTCATGCATCTGAATTCAGGGCGAGGATCAGACGTTGGCTCAGGTTGGAGTTTCTGTTCATGACGGCCGCTTCATGAAGGGAGCGGAATCTCGAGGCCATTGAGGTTTTCCCACGTTGGGAGTTGTGGGATGCCCCCTTCAAGGATTCCTTCTGCGGGACAATTGAGACCTGTTGGACAGCTCCAGGACATCCCATATGGAATGATTCCAGAGCACCGTTCGCGGATGGATGCCTGGGAAGCCCGCCTCGCATTCCAATGGTCTCCTAGCAACAAGACAGTTTAGATCTGATGGCTCTGCCGGAGCAACCGGGGTGGCTGAGTTGAAATGGACTTTCCTGAGGATGGGTCCTAATGTGTTTTTGTGCCCATGAGGGCCTTGGAATGGGGCGGTGGCACCGGGACCCTGAAGTACTCTCCTAAGCTTTGGACATGGCTCCCATGCACAGGTTTCCTTGTGGAGACGAGATGAGTTCTGATGGGTGCCTCAGGAAAACCCCTATGCTCGTATTGGAATCAGGCTTTTGAGGACACATGCCTGTAACCCAAAGCAATGGATCCTATTATGGCCTAGGTTCCTGTCTGGTTCAATCTTCTTCTCTGGGGACATCCATCTATGGTATGAGTGGAGGTCGATTATCAGCGGTTGTCAGACAGCCCTTGTTTGTTCCGGGCGACCTACACTATTGGGATGGCCTCAGGGACTTTGGAGGTTTCTCCTGATTTGTACGATTTTGGACCATGCAATGGGCAGAATTCCGATGGATTGGTAGGCACAGTCCTAATGTGTGGCTCCAGGGGCCCAGCCTGGAGGGTGTGTGGCCCAAGACTTTGAGGACAGAAGTCTGAAAACACAAACTCAGCTTAGGTTTGGGGACGTAGGTATGGCAGGCCCGATCTACAAACCATGAGAAGAACTCTTCAGGATATGAAGAAAGTGCGAGTCTGAGGCGCTTGCTCAGGCTTTGGTCTCTGGATTTTGTATCAGCGATGGCCGTGGAATGTCGGGGAGGCCTCATGGGCCATGGACGAATCTTCCTCTCTGAGGATTTGGCCCGATTCCCAATTGCTTTTCGTCAATCTGTGGGTTGGGAGGACTCATTTCAGTTTTGTTACCTCAGGTGTCCCACCAAAAGAGGAATCCCAAAGCAAAGCCGTGGGGAAGACTGAAGGGACAACCCGAACTATGGTTAAAAATTGGGGCCTAGGGGCATGGCAAGCCCACTATGCTGTCTCTTCATCCAGCCACTGAGTGGCCGTACTTGAGGACTGGGCTCAGCCTGAGGTTCACAATGTGTGTTTGTGACCAATGTGGCCCGCGAGCATGGGCGGGGCTTCATGGGCCACACTGGTTTCAACTACACTGAACGTTGGACAACATGCCAACCACAAGGTTTCTTGCCATGGGGAAGGAGTTCTGATTTCTGCATCACCTTCAACCCTGGGCAGTGACTGGAGAAAAGGTCTAGGTTCTGAAACCTGAAAACCTAGGTTGGGAATAGATGAAGACCTAAGGCCATGGCGGATCGATGTGCTCAGTGTGCGGCCAGCTGTCTGGGAGGGGCCAGGGGGTCCAGGCTCAGGCTGTGTCAGAAAGGGCATTGGTGCCCTGGTCAGCCTATGTATTTGGGGTACAGCCAAGGTCGGTGCAGGTTGATCCTCATTTGGGGTTACTGGGCAGCCCCAGAGGACAATGTTTTTCTTCTGGAGGGCAGGCATAGTGCTGCATTGTAGTTCTGGATTGCCAAACTGGAGGGCTTGTGGGCCAGTAGTCTGACGACAAAAGTCTGAGAACACAAGCTAGGCTTAGGTTTCTGGTGAGGCCATGGCAGGCACAATCTACAGACCTGAATCGAGATCTCGTGCATCTGAAGTCAGGGCGAGGATCAGACGATCGCTCAGGTTGGAGTTTCTGTCCCTGATGGCCCCTTCATGAATGGGGGGGGGGCATCACGAGGCCATGGGGGTTTTCCCACGATGGGAGTTGTGAGAAGCTCCAAACTGCAGAGAGTCTTCTGCAGGACAATTGAGACCTGTTGTTTGGCTCCAGGACAATGATTCTGAGCAGGGTTCTAAGGATGGATGGCTGGGTAGCCCATCTCGCATTCCAATTGTCTCCTACTAACAAGACAGGTTAGATCTCCTGGATCTGTGGGGAGCAACCGAGGACGCTGAGTTGAAATGGACACCCCTGGGGATGGGTCCTAATGTGCTTTTGTGTCTATGGAGACCTTGGAATGAAGCGGTGGCACGGGGACCCTAAAGGGTTCTCCTAAACAGAGGCTTTGACACAGCTCCAACGTGCAAGTTTCCCATGTGTAGATGAGATGTTTTCTGATGGGTGAGTCAAGAAACAGCTAGATGCTGCTTTGGAAATCCAGGCCTCTGAGGAGAGATGCCTGGAAACCAAAGCAATGGATCTGATTAGTGCCTATGGACCTCTTCTTTCCTTTTTACCACTGGGGACATCTGTCTATGGGTTTGAGTGCAGGTAGGTGCTCAGTTGGGCTCAGATTGCCCCTGTTTTTCCTGGGAAGCCATCACTATTGAGATGGATCAGGGACTTTGGAGGTTTATCCTATTAGAAGGGTTGTGGCCATTGGAATGGGCACACACAATTCCCTTGGAGAGGGCAAGTACAGTCCTCAGGTTTGGCTCCAGGGGCCTGAGCCTGTAGGTTGTGTAGGCCAGGGCTGTTTGGACAGTTGTCTGAAAACACAAACTCGGCTTATGTTTCGGGTCATAGGTATGGCAGGACTGATCTACAGACCATGAGGAGAACTCTTCGGGATTTGAAAGAAGGGCGAGTGTGAGGCTCCTGCTCAAGTTTTTGTCTCTGGATATCGTGTCACTCATGGTCGTGGAATTTCTGGGTGACCTCATGGGAAATGGACGAGTCTTACTCTCTGGTGGTTTGGCCCCATCCAAAGAGTTTGGGGTCATTCTGTGGGCTTCAAGAAGTCCGTTTTGTTGTTGTTGTTGTTGTTGTTGTTGTTTTCTTTTTTAACCTCAGGTGTCCCACCAAATGAGGGATTCCAGAGTAGAGCCCTGTGGAGGGGCGACTGGACAATCAGAAATCTGGTTAAAAATTGGGGCCTAAGGACATGTCAAGCCCATTATGACATCTAATGGTCCAGCCACTGAGAGGACTTACTAGAGGACAGGACTCATGCTGAGGGTCACAATGCGTGTGTATGCCCTCGTCACACTCAATAATTGGCGGGGCCTCAGGGTGAATGCTGGTTTCTCCTACACTGAACGTTGGACAACGTGCCAACCTCAAGGGTTCTTGCCATGGGTAAGGAGGAGTTCTGATTTCTGCATCACACTCACCCCTGGGCAGTGATTGGAGATAAGGTCTCGGTTCTGAAGCCTGAAAACTGAGGTAGGGAAGAGATGATGACCTAAGGCCATGGCGGGTTTTATGTGCTCAGTGTGCGGTCAGCTTTCTGGGTGTTGGTCAGGAGTTCCGGGCTCAGGTTGTGTTCGACAGTGCATTAGTGCCCAGGGTAGACTACATAATTTGGTTAAAGTCGAGTGCTGTGTAGGTTGATCCTCATTTAAGGTGCCTGGGCAGCTCATGAGGCAATAATTTTTTTTTTCTAGAGGGCAGGCAGAGTGCTGCATTGTGGGTTCGGAATTGCCAAACTTGAGGGCTTCGGGGCCAGGAGTGTGAGGACGGAAGTCTGAGAAGACAAGCTACTTGGGTTTCAGGGCGAGGGCACGGCAGGTACCCCCTGCAGATCTGAACCAATATCTCATGCATCTGAAATCAGGGCGAGGATCAGACGTTGGCTCAGGTTGGAGTTTCTGTTCATGACGGCCGCTTCATGAAGGGAGCGGAATCTCGAGGCCATTGAGGTTTTCCCACGTTGGGAGTTGTGGGATGCCCCCTTCAAGGATTCCTTCTGCGGGACAATTGAGACCTGTTGGACAGCTCCAGGACATCCCATATGGAATGATTCCAGAGCACCGTTCGCGGATGGATGCCTGGGAAGCCCGCCTCGCATTCCAATTGTCTCCTAGCAACAAGACAGTTTAGATCTGATGGCTCTGCCGGAGCAACCGGGGTGGCTGAGTTGAAATGGACTTTCCTGAGGATGGGTCCTAATGTGTTTTTGTGCCCATGAGGGCCTTGGAATGGGGCGGTGGCACCGGGACCCTGAAGTACTCTCCTAAGCTTTGGACATGGCTCCCATGCACAGGTTTCCTTGTGGAGACGAGATGAGTTCTGATGGGTGCCTCAGGAAAACCCCTATGCTCGTATTGGAATCAGGCTTTTGAGGACACATGCCTGTAACCCAAAGGAATGGATCCTATTATGGCCTAGGTTCCTGTCTGGTTCAATCTTCTTCTCTGGGGACATCCATCTATGGTATGAGTGGAGGTCGATTATCAGCGGTTGTCAGACAGCCCTTGTTTGTTCCGGGCGACCTACACTATTGGGATGGCCTCAGGGACTTTGGAGGTTTCTCCTGATTTGTACGATTTTGGACCATGCAATGGGCAGAATTCCGATGGATTGGTAGGCACAGTCCTAATGTGTGGCTCCAGGGGCCCAGCCTGGAGGGTGTGTGGCCCAAGACTTTGAGGAAAGAAGTCTGAAAACACAAACTCAGCTTAGGTTTGGGGACGTAGGTATGGCAGGCCCGATCTACAAACCATGAGAAGAACTCTTCAGGATATGAAGAAAGTGCGAGTCTGAGGCGCTTGCTCAGGCTTTTGTCTCTGGATTTTGTATCAGCGATGGCCGTGGAATGTCGGGGAGGCCTCATGGGCCATGGACGAATCTTCCTCTCTGAGGATTTGGCCCGATTCCCAATTGCTTTTCGTCAATCTGTGGGTTGGGAGGACTCATTTCAGTTTTGTTACCTCAGGTGTCCCACCAAAAGAGGAATCCCAAAGCAAAGCCGTGGGGAAGACTGAAGGGACAACCCGAACTATGGTTAAAAATTGGGGCCTAGGGGCATGGTAAGCCCACTATGCTGTCTCTTCATCCAGCCACTGAGTGGCCGTACTTGAGGACTGGGCTCAGCCTGAGGGTCTCAATGTGTGTTTGTGACCAATGTGGCCCGCGAGCATGGGCGGGGCTTCATGGGCCACACTGGTTTCAACTACACTGAACGTTGGACAACATGCCAACCACAAGGTTTCTTGCCATGGGGAAGGAGTTCTGATTTCTGCATCACCTTCAACCCTGGGCAGTGACTGGAGAAAAGGTCTAGGTTCTTAAACCTGAAAACCTAGGTTGGGAATAGATGAAGACCTAAGGCCATGGCGGATCGATGTGCTCAGTGTGCGGCCAGCTGTCTGGGAGGGGCCAGGGGGTCCAGGCTCAGGCTGTGTCAGAAAGGGCATTGGTGCCCTGGTCAGCCTATGTATTTGGGGTACAGCCAAGGTCGGTGCAGGTTGATCCTCATTTGGGGTTACTAGGCAGCCCCAGAGGACAATGTTTTTCTTCTGGAGGGCAGGCATAGTGCTGCATTGTAGTTCTGGATTGCCAAACTGGAGGGCTTGTGGGCCAGTAGTCTGACGACAAAAGTCTGAGAACACAAGCTAGGCTTAGGTTTCTGGTGAGGCCATGGCAGGCACAATCTACAGACCTGAATCGAGATCTCGTGCATCTGAAGTCAGGGCGAGGATCAGACGATCGCTCAGGTTGGAGTTTCTGTCCCTGATGGCCCCTTCATGAATGGGGGGGGGCATCACGAGGCCATGGGGGTTTTCCCACGATGGGAGTTGTGAGAAGCTCCAAACTGCAGAGAGTCTTCTGCAGAACAATTGAGACCTGTTGTTTGGCTCCAGGCCAATGATTCTGAGCAGGGTTCTAAGGATGGATGGCTGGGTAGCCCATCTCGCATTCCAATTGTCTCCTACTAACAAGACAGGTTAGATCTCCTGGATCTGTGGGGAGCAACCGAGGACGCTGAGTTGAAATGGACACCCCTGGGGATGGGTCCTAATGTGCTTTTGTGTCTATGGAGACCTTGGAATGAAGCGGTGGCACGGGGACCCTAAAGGGTTCTCCTAAACAGAGGCTTTGACACAGCTCCAACGTGCAAGTTTCCCATGTGTAGATGAGATGTTTTCTGATGGGTGAGTCAAGAAACAGCTAGATGCTGCTTTGGAAATCCAGGCCTCTGAGGAGAGATGCCTGGAAACCAAAGCAATGGATCTGATTAGTGCCTAGGGACCTCTTCTTTCCTTTTTACCACTGGGGACATCTGTCTATGGGTTTGAGTGCAGGTAGGTGCTCAGTTGGGCTCAGATTGCCCCTGTTTTTCCTGGGAAGCCATCACTATTGAGATGGATCAGGGACTTTGGAGGTTTATCCTATTAGAAGGGTTGTGGCCATTGGAATGGGCACACACAATTCCCTTGGAGAGGGCAAGTACAGTCCTCAGGTTTGGCTCCAGGGGCCTGAGCCTGTAGGTTGTGTAGGCCAGGGCTGTTTGGACAGTTGTCTGAAAACACAAACTCGGCTTATGTTTCGGGTCATAGGTATGGCAGGACTGATCTACAGACCATGAGGAGAACTCTTCGGGATTTGAAAGAAGGGCGAGTGTGAGGCTCCTGCTCAAGTTTTTGTCTCTGGATATCGTGTCACTCATGGTCGTGGAATTTCTGGGTGACCTCATGGGAAATGGACGAGTCTTACTCTCTGGTGGTTTGGCCACGTCCAAAGAGTTTGGGGTCATTCTGTGGGCTTCAAGAAGTCCGTTTTGTTGTTGTTGTTGTTGTTGTTGTTGTTTTCTTTTTTAACCTCAGGTGTCCCACCAAATGAGGGATTCCAGAGTAGAGCCCTGTGGAGGGGCGACTGGACAATCAGAAATCTGGTTAAAAATTGGGGCCTAAGGACATGTCAAGCCCATTATGACATCTAATGGTCCAGCCACTGAGAGGACTTACTAGAGGACAGGACTCATGCTGAGGGTCACAATGCGTGTGTATGCCCTCGTCACACTCAATAATGGGCGGGGCCTCAGGGTGAATGCTGGTTTCTCCTACACTGAACGTTGGACAACGTGCCAACCTCAAGGGTTCTTGCCATGGGTAAGGAGGAGTTCTGATTTCTGCATCACACTCACCCCTGGGCAGTGATTGGAGATAAGGTCTCGGTTCTGAAGCCTGAAAACTGATGTAGAGAAGAGATGATGACCTAAGGCCATGGCGCGTTTTATGTGCTCAGTGTGCGGTCAGCTTTCTGGGTGTTGGTCAGGAGTTCCGGGCTCAGGTTGTGTTCGACAGTGCATTAGTGCCCAGGGTAGACTACATAATTTGGTTAAAGTCGAGTGCTGTGTAGGTTGATCCTCATTTAAGGTGCCTGGGCAGCTCATGAGGCAATAATTTTTTTTTTTCTAGAGGGCAGGCAGAGTGCTGCATTGTGGGTTCGGAATTGCCAAACTTGAGGGCTTCGGGGCCAGGAGTGTGAGGACGGAAGTCTGAGAAGACAAGCTACTTGGGTTTCAGGGCGAGGGCACGGCAGGTACCCCCTGCAGATCTGAACCAATATCTCATGCATCTGAAATCAGGGCGAGGATCAGACGTTGGCTCAGGTTGGAGTTTCTGTTCATGACGGCCGCTTCATGAAGGGAGCGGAATCTCGAGGCCATTGAGGTTTTCCCACGTTGGGAGTTGTGGGATGCCCCCTTCAAGGATTCCTTCTGCGGGACAATTGAGACCTGTTGGACAGCTCCAGGACATCCCATATGGAATGATTCCAGAGCACCGTTCGCGGTTGGATGCCTGGGAAGCCCGCCTCGCATTCCATTGGTCTCCTAGCAACAAGACAGTTTAGATCTGATGGCTCTGCCGGAGCAACCGGGGTGGCTGAGTTGAAATGGACTTTCCTGAGGATGGGTCCTAATGTGTTTTTGTGCCCATGAGGGCCTTGGAATGGGGCGGTGGCACCGGGACCCTGAAGTACTCTCCTAAGCTTTGGACATGGCTCCCATGCACAGGTTTCCTTGTGGAGACGAGATGAGTTCTGATGGGTGCCTCAGGAAAACCCCTATGCTCGTATTGGAATCAGGCTTTTGAGGACACATGCCTGTAACCCAAAGGAATGGATCCTATTATGGCCTAGGTTCCTGTCTGGTTCAATCTTCTTCTCTTGGGACATCCATCTATGGTATGAGTGGAGGTCGATTATCAGCGGTTGTCAGACAGCCCTTGTTTGTTCCGGGCGACCTACACTATTGGGATGGCCTCAGGGACTTTGGAGGTTTCTCCTAATTTGTACGATTTTGGACCATGCAATGGGCAGAATTCCGATGGATTGGTAGGCACAGTCCTAATGTGTGGCTCCAGGGGCCCAGCCTGGAGGGTGTGTGGCCCAAGACTTTGAGGACAGAAGTCTGAAAACACAAACTCAGCTTAGGTTTGGGGACGTAGGTATGGCAGGCCCGATCTACAAACCATGAGAAGAACTCTTCAGGATATGAAGAAAGTGCGAGTCTGAGGCGCTTGCTCAGGCTTTTGTCTCTGGATTTTGTATCAGCGATGGCCGTGGAATGTCGGGGAGGCCTCATGGGCCATGGACGAATCTTCCTCTCTGAGGATTTGGCCCGATTCCCAATTGCTTTTCGTCAATCTGTGGGTTGGGAGGACTCATTTCAGTTTTGTTACCTCAGGTGTCCCACCAAAAGAGGAATCCCAAAGCAAAGCCGTGGGGAAGACTGAAGGGACAACCCGAACTATGGTTAAAAATTGGGGCCTAGGGGCATGGCAAGCCCACTATGCTGTCTCTTCATCCAGCCACTGAGTGGCCGTACTTGAGGACTGGGCTCAGCCTGAGGGTCACAATGTGTGTTTGTGACCAATGTGGCCCGCGAGCATGGGCGGGGCTTCATGGGCCACACTGGTTTCAACTACACTGAACGTTGGACAACATGCCAACCACAAGGTTTCTTGCCATGGGGAAGGAGTTCTGATTTCTGCATCACCTTCAACCCTGGGCAGTGACTGGAGAAAAGGTCTAGGTTCTGAAACCTGAAAACCTAGGTTGGGAATAGATGAAGACCTAAGGCCATGGCGGATCGATGTGCTCAGTGTGCGGCCAGCTGTCTGGGAGGGGCCAGGGGGTCCAGGCTCAGGCTGTGTCAGAAAGGGCATTGGTGCCCTGGTCAGCCTATGTATTTGGGGTACAGCCAAGGTCGGTGCAAGTTGATCCTCATTTGGGGTTACTGGGCAGCCCCAGAGGACAATGTTTTTCTTCTGGAGGGCAGGCATAGTGCTGCATTGTAGTTCTGGATTGCCAAACTGGAGGGCTTGTGGGCCAGTAGTCTGACGACAAAAGTCTGAGAACACAAGCTAGGCTTAGGTTTCTGGTGAGGCCATGGCAGGCACAATCTACAGACCTGAATCGAGATCTCGTGCATCTGAAGTCAGGGCGAGGATCAGACGATCGCTCAGGTTGGAGTTTCTGTCCCTGATGGCCCCTTCATGAATGGGGGGGGGGCATCACGAGGCCATGGGGGTTTTCCCACGATGGGAGTTGTGAGAAGCTCCAAACTGCAGAGAGTCTTCTGCAGGACAATTGAGACCTGTTGTTTGGCTCCAGGACAATGATTCTGAGCAGGGTTCTAAGGATGGATGGCTGGGTAGCCCATCTCGCATTCCAATTGTCTCCTACTAACAAGACAGGTTAGATCTCCTGGATCTGTGGGGAGCAACCGAGGACGCTGAGTTGAAATGGACACCCCTGGGGATGGGTCCTAATGTGCTTTTGTGTCTATGGAGACCTTGGAATGAAGCGGTGGCACGGGGACCCTAAAGGGTTCTCCTAAACAGAGGCTTTGACACAGCTCCAACGTGCAAGTTTCCCATGTGTAGATGAGATGTTTTCTGATGGGTGAGTCAAGAAACAGCTAGATGCTGCTTTGGAAATCCAGGCCTCTGAGGAGAGATGCCTGGAAACCAAAGCAATGGATCTGATTAGTGCCTAGGGACCTCTTCTTTCCTTTTTACCACTGGGGACATCTGTCTATGGGTTTGAGTGCAGGTAGGTGCTCAGTTGGGCTCAGATTGCCCCTGTTTTTCCTGGGAAGCCATCACTATTGAGATGGATCAGGGACTTTGGAGGTTTATCCTATTAGAAGGGTTGTGGCCATTGGAATGGGCACACACAATTCCCTTGGAGAGGGCAAGTACAGTCCTCAGGTTTGGCTCCAGGGGCCTGAGCCTGTAGGTTGTGTAGGCCAGGGCTGTTTGGACAGTTGTCTGAAAACACAAACTCGGCTTATGTTTCGGGTCATAGGTATGGCAGGACTGATCTACAGACCATGAGGAGAACTCTTCGGGATTTGAAAGAAGGGCGAGTGTGAGGCTCCTGCTCAAGTTTTTGTCTCTGGATATCGTGTCACTCATGGTCGTGGAATTTCTGGGTGACCTCATGGGAAATGGACGAGTCTTACTCTCTGGTGGTTTGGCCCCGTCCAAAGAGTTTGGGGTCATTCTGTGGGCTTCAAGAAGTCCGTTTTGTTGTTGTTGTTGTTGTTGTTGTTTTCTTTTTTAACCTCAGGTGTCCCACCAAATGAGGGATTCCAGAGTAGAGCCCTGTGGAGGGGCGACTGGACAATCAGAAATCTGGTTAAAAATTGGGGCCTAGGGACATGTCAAGCCCATTATGACATCTAATGGTCCAGCCACTGAGAGGACTTACTAGAGCACAGGACTCATGCTCAGGGTCACAATGCGTGTGTATGCCCTCGTCACACTCAATAATGGGCGGGGCCTCAGGGTGAATGCTGGTTTCTCCTACACTGAACGTTGGACAACGTGCCAACCTCAAGGGTTCTTGCCATGGGTAAGGAGGAGTTCTGATTTCTGCATCACACTCACCCCTGGGCAGTGATTGGAGATAAAGTCTCGGTTCTGAAGCCTGAAAACTGAGGTAGGGAAGAGATGATGACCTAAGGCCATGGCGGGTTTTATGTGCTCAGTGTGCGGTCAGCTTTCTGGGTGTTGTTCAGGAGTTCCGGGCTCAGGTTGTGTTCGACAGTGCATTAGTGCCCAGGGTAGACTATATAATTTGGTTAAAGTCGAGTGCTGTGTAGGTTGATCCTCATTTAAGGTGCCTGGGCAGCTCATGAGGCAATAATTTTTTTTTTTTCTAGAGGGCAGGCAGAGTGCTGCATTGTGGGTCCGGAATTGCCAAACTTGAGGGCTTCGGGGCCAGGAGTGTGAGGACGGAAGTCTGAGAAGACAAGCTACTTGGGTTTCAGGGCGAGGGCACGGCAGGTACCCCCTGCAGATCTGAACCAATATCTCATGCATCTGAAATCAGGGCGAGGATCAGACGTTGGCTCAGGTTGGAGTTTCTGTTCATGACGGCCGCTTCATGAAGGGAGCGGAATCTCGAGGCCATTGAGGTTTTCCCACGTTGGGAGTTGTGGGATGCCCCCTTCAAGGATTCCTTCTGCGGGACAATTGAGACCTGTTGGACAGCTCCAGGACATCCCATATGGAATGATTCCAGAGCACCGTTCGCGGATGGATGCCTGGGAAGCCCGCCTCGCATTCCAATGGTCTCCTAGCAACAAGACAGTTTAGATCTGATGGCTCTGCCAGAGCAACCGGGGTGGCTGAGTTGAAATGGACTTTCCTGAGGATGGGTCCTAATGTGTTTTTGTGCCCATGAGGGCCTTGGAATGGGGCGGTGGCACCGGGACCCTGAAGTACTCTCCTAAGCTTTGGACATGGCTCCCATGCACAGGTTTCCTTGTGGAGACGAGATGAGTTCTGATGGGTGCCTCAGGAAAACCCCTATGCTCGTATTGGAATCAGGCTTTTGAGGACACATGCCTGTAACCCAAAGCAATGGATCCTATTATGGCCTAGGTTCCTGTCTGGTTCAATCTTCTTCTCTGGGGACATCCATCTATGGTATGAGTGGAGGTCGATTATCAGCGGTTGTCAGACAGCCCTTGTTTGTTCCGGGCGACCTACACTATTGGGATGGCCTCAGGGACTTTGGAGGTTTCTCCTAATTTGTACGATTTTGGACCATGCAATGGGCAGAATTCCGATGGATTGGTAGGCACAGTCCTAATGTGTGGCTCCAGGGGCCCAGCCTGGAGGGTGTGTGGCCCAAGACTTTGAGGACAGAAGTCTGAAAACACAAACTCAGCTTAGGTTTGGGGACGTAGGTATGGCAGGCCCGATCTACAAACCATGAGAAGAACTCTTCAGGATATGAAGAAAGTGCGAGTCTGAGGCGCTTGCTCAGGCTTTGGTCTCTGGATTTTGTATCAGCGATGGCCGTGGAATGTCGGGGAGGCCTCATGGGCCATGGACGAATCTTCCTCTCTGAGGATTTGGCCCGATTCCCAATTGCTTTTCGTCAATCTGTGGGTTGGGAGGACTCATTTCAGTTTTGTTACCTCAGGTGTCCCACCAAAAGAGGTATCCCAAAGCAAAGCCGTGGGGAAGACTGAAGGGACAACCCGAAGTATAATTAAAAATTGGGGCCTAGGGGCATGGCAAGCCCACTATGCTGTCTCTTCATCCAGCCACTGAGTGGCCGTACTTGAGGACTGGGCTCAGCCTGAGGGTCACAATGTGTGTTTGTGACCAATGTGGCCCGCGAGCATGGGCGGGGCTTCATGGGCCACACTGGTTTCAACTACACTGAACGTTGGACAACATGCCAACCACAAGGTTTCTTGCCATGGGGAAGGAGTTCTGATTTCTGCATCACCTTCAACCCTGGGCAGTGACTGGAGAAAAGGTCTAGGTTCTGAAACCTGAAAACCTAGGTTGGGAATAGATGAAGACCTAAGGCCATGGCGGATCGATGTGCTCAGTGTGCGGCCAGCTGTCTGGGAGGAGCCAGGGGGTCCAGGCTCAGGCTGTGTCAGAAAGGGCATTGGTGCCCTGGTCAGCCTATGTATTTGGGGTACAGCCAAGGTCGGTGCAGGTTGATCCTCATTTGGGGTTACTGGGCAGCCCCAGAGGACAATGTTTTTCTTCTGGAGGGCAGGCATAGTGCTGCATTGTAGTTCTGGATTGCCAAACTGGAGGGCTTGTGGGCCAGTAGTCTGACGACAAAAGTCTGAGAACACAAGCTAGGCTTAGGTTTCTGGTGAGGCCATGGCAGGCACAATCTACAGACCTGAATCGAGATCTCGTGCATCTGAAGTCAGGGCGAGGATCAGACGATCGCTCAGGTTGTAGTTTCTGTCCCTGACGGCCCCTTCATGAATGGGGGGGGGGCATCACGAGGCCATGGGGGTTTTCCCACGATGGGAGTTGTGAGAATCTCCAAACTGCAGAGAGTCTTCTGCAGGACAATTGAGACCTGTTGTTTGGCTCCAGGACAATGATTCTGAGCAGGGTTCTAAGGATGGATGGCTGGGTAGCCCATCTCGCATTCCAATTGTCTCCTACTAACAAGACAGGTTAGATCTCCTGGATCTGTGGGGAGCAACCGAGGACGCTGAGTTGAAATGGACACCCCTGGGGATGGGTCCTAATATGCTTTTGTGTCTATGGAGACCTTGGAATGAAGCGGTGGCACGGGGGCCCTAAAGGGTTCTCCTAAACAGAGGCTTTGACACAGCTCCAACGTGCAAGTTTCCCATGTGTAGATGAGATGTTTTCTGATGGGTGAGTCAAGAAACAGCTAGATGCTGCTTTGGAAATCCAGGCCTCTGAGGAGAGATGCCTGGAAACCAAAGCAATGGATCTGATTAGTGCCTAGGGACCTCTTCTTTCCTTTTTACCACTGGGGACATCTGTCTATGGGTTTGAGTGCAGGTAGGTGCTCAGTTGGGCTCAGATTGCCCCTGTTTTTCCTGGGAAGCCATCACTATTGAGATGGATCAGGGACTTTGGAGGTTTATCCTATTAGAAGGGTTGTGGCCATTGGAATGGGCACACACAATTCCCTTGGAGAGGGCAAGTACAGTCCTCAGGTTTGGCTCCAGGGGCCTGAGCCTGTAGGTTGTGTAGGCCAGGGCTGTTTGGACAGTTGTCTGAAAACACAAACTCGGCTTATGTTTCGGGTCATAGGTATGGCAGGACTGATCTACAGACCATGAGGAGAACTCTTCGGGATTTGAAAGAAGCGCGAGTGTGAGGCTCCTGCTCAAGTTTTTGTCTCTGGATATCGTGTCACTCATGGTCGTGGAATTTCTGGGTGACCTCATGGGAAATGGACGAGTCTTACTCTCTGGTGGTTTGGCCCCGTCCAAAGAGTTTGGGGTCATTCTGTGGGCTTCAAGAAGTCCGTTTTGTTGTTGTTGTTGTTGTTGTTGTTGTTTTCTTTTTTAACCTCAGGTGGTGTCCCACCAAATGAGGGATTCCAGAGTAGAGCCCTGTGGAGGGGCGACTGGACAATCAGAAATCTGGTTAAAAATTGGGGCCTAGGGACATGTCAAGCCCATTATGACATCTAATGGTCCAGCCACTGAGAGGACTTACTAGAGGACAGGACTCATGCTGAGGGTCACAATGCGTGTGTATGCCCTCGTCGCACTCAAGAATGGGCGGGGCCTCAGGGTGAATGCTGGTTTCTCCTACACTGAACGTTGGACAACGTGCCAACCTCAAGGGTTCTTGCCATGGGTAAGGAGGAGTTCTGATTTCTGAATCACACTCACCCCTGGGCAGTGATTGGAGATAAGGTCTCGGTTCTGAAGCCTGAAAACTGAGGTAGGGAAGAGATGATGACCTAAGGCCATGGCGGGTTTTATGTGCTCAGTGTGCGGTCAGCTTTCTGGGTGTTGGTCAAGAGTTCCGGGCTCAGGTTTTGTGCGACAGTGCATTAGTGCCCAGGGTAGACTATATAATTTGGTTAAAGTCGAGTGCTGTGTAGGTTGATCCTCATTTAAGGTGCCTGGGCAGCTCATGAGGCAATAATTTTTTTTTTTCTAGAGGGCAGGCAGAGTGCTGCATTGTGGGTCCGGAATTGCCAAACTTGAGGGCTTCGGGGCCAGGAGTGTGAGGACGGAAGTCTGAGAAGACAAGCTACTTGGGTTTCAGGGCGAGGGCACGGCAGGTACCCCCTGCAGATCTGAACCAATATCTCATGCATCTGAAATCAGGGCGAGGATCAGACGTTGGCTCAGGTTGGAGTTTCTGTTCATGACGGCCGCTTCATGAAGGGAGCGGAATCTCGAGGCCATTGAGGTTTTCCCACGTTGGGAGTTGTGGGATGCCCCCTTCAAGGATTCCTTCTGCGGGACAATTGAGACCTGTTGGACAGCTCCAGGACATCCCATATGGAATGATTCCAGAGCACCGTTCGCGGATGGATGCCTGGGAAGCCCGCCTCGCATTCCAATGGTCTCCTAGCAACAAGACAGTTTAGATCTGATGGCTCTGCCAGAGCAACCGGGGTGGCTGAGTTGAAATGGACTTTCCTGAGGATGGGTCCTAATGTGTTTTTGTGCCCATGAGGGCCTTGGAATGGGGCGGTGGCACCGGGACCCTGAAGTACTCTCCTAAGCTTTGGACATGGCTCCCATGCACAGGTTTCCTTGTGGAGACGAGATGAGTTCTGATGGGTGCCTCAGGAAAACCCCTATGCTCGTATTGGAATCAGGCTTTTGAGGACACATGCCTGTAACCCAAAGCAATGGATCCTATTATGGCCTAGGTTCCTGTCTGGTTCAATCTTCTTCTCTGGGGACATCCATCTATGGTATGAGTGGAGGTCGATTATCAGCGGTTGTCAGACAGCCCTTGTTTGTTCCGGGCGACCTACACTATTGGGATGGCCTCAGGGACTTTGGAGGTTTCTCCTAATTTGTACGATTTTGGACCATGCAATGGGCAGAATTCCGATGGATTGGTAGGCACAGTCCTAATGTGTGGCTCCAGGGGCCCAGCCTGGAGGGTGTGTGGCCCAAGACTTTGAGGACAGAAGTCTGAAAACACAAACTCAGCTTAGGTTTGGGGACGTAGGTATGGCAGGCCCGATCTACAAACCATGAGAAGAACTCTTCAGGATATGAAGAAAGTGCGAGTCTGAGGCGCTTGCTCAGGCTTTTGTCTCTGGATTTTGTATCAGCGATGGCCGTGGAATGTCGGGGAGGCCTCATGGGCCATGGACGAATCTTCCTCTCTGAGGATTTGGCCCGATTCCCAATTGCTTTTCGTCAATCTGTGGGTTGGGAGGACTCATTTCAGTTTTGTTACCTCAGGTGTCCCACCAAAAGAGGTATCCCAAAGCAAAGCCGTGGGGAAGACTGAAGGGACAACCCGAACTATAATTAAAAATTGGGGCCTAGGGGCATGGCAAGCCCACTATGCTGTCTCTTCATCCAGCCACTGAGTGGCCGTACTTGAGGACTGGGCTCAGCCTGAGGGTCACAATGTGTGTTTGTGACCAATGTGGCCCGCGAGCATGGGCGGGGCTTCATGGGCCACACTGGTTTCAACTACACTGAACGTTGGACAACATGCCAACCACAAGGTTTCTTGCCATGGGGAAGGAGTTCTGATTTCTGCATCACCTTCAACCCTGGGCAGTGACTGGAGAAAAGGTCTAGGTTCTGAAACCTGAAAACCTAGGTTGGGAATAGATGAAGACCTAAGGCCATGGCGGATCGATGTGCTCAGTGTGCGGCCAGCTGTCTGGGAGGAGCCAGGGGGTCCAGGCTCAGGCTGTGTCAGAAAGGGCATTGGTGCCCTGGTCAGCCTATGTATTTGGGGTACAGCCAAGGTCGGTGCAGGTTGATCCTCATTTGGGGTTACTGGGCAGCCCCAGAGGACAATGTTTTTCTTCTGGAGGGCAGGCATAGTGCTGCATTGTAGTTCTGGATTGCCAAACTGGAGGGCTTGTGGGCCAGTAGTCTGACGACAAAAGTCTGAGAACACAAGCTAGGCTTAGGTTTCTGGTGAGGCCATGGCAGGCACAATCTACAGACCTGAATCGAGATCTCGTGCATCTGAAGTCAGGGCGAGGATCAGACGATCGCTCAGGTTGTAGTTTCTGTCCCTGACGGCCCCTTCATGAATGGGGGGGGGGCATCACGAGGCCATGGGGGTTTTCCCACGATGGGAGTTGTGAGAATCTCCAAACTGCAGAGAGTCTTCTGCAGGACAATTGAGACCTGTTGTTTGGCTCCAGGCCAATGATTCTGAGCAGGGTTCTAAGGATGGATGGCTGGGTAGCCCATCTCGCATTCCAATTGTCTCCTACTAACAAGACAGGTTAGATCTCCTGGATCTGTGGGGAGCAACCGAGGACGCTGAGTTGAAATGGACACCCCTGGGGATGGGTCCTAATATGCTTTTGTGTCTATGGAGACCTTGGAATGAAGCGGTGGCACGGGGGCCCTAAAGGGTTCTCCTAAACAGAGGCTTTGACACAGCTCCAACGTGCAAGTTTCCCATGTGTAGATGAGATGTTTTCTGATGGGTGAGTCAAGAAACAGCTAGATGCTGCTTTGGAAATCCAGGCCTCTGAGGAGAGATGCCTGGAAACCAAAGCAATGGATCTGATTAGTGCCTAGGGACCTCTTCTTTCCTTTTTACCACTGGGGACATCTGTCTATGGGTTTGAGTGCAGGTAGGTGCTCAGTTGGGCTCAGATTGCCCCTGTTTTTCCTGGGAAGCCATCACTATTGAGATGGATCAGGGACTTTGGAGGTTTATCCTATTAGAAGGGTTGTGGCCATTGGAATGGGCACACACAATTCCCTTGGAGAGGGCAAGTACAGTCCTCAGGTTTGGCTCCAGGGGCCTGAGCCTGTAGGTTGTGTAGGCCAGGGCTGTTTGGACAGTTGTCTGAAAACACAAACTCGGCTTATGTTTCGGGTCATAGGTATGGCAGGACTGATCTACAGACCATGAGGAGAACTCTTCGGGATTTGAAAGAAGCGCGAGTGTGAGGCTCCTGCTCAAGTTTTTGTCTCTGGATATCGTGTCACTCATGGTCGTGGAATTTCTGGGTGACCTCATGGGAAATGGACGAGTCTTACTCTCTGGTGGTTTGGCCCCGTCCAAAGAGTTTGGGGTCATTATGTGGGCTTCAAGAAGTCCGTTTTGTTGTTGTTGTTGTTGTTGTTGTTGTTTTCTTTTTTAACCTCAGGTGGTGTCCCACCAAATGAGGGATTCCAGAGTAGAGCCCTGTGGAGGGGCGACTGGACAATCAGAAATCTGGTTAAAAATTGGGGCCTAGGGACATGTCAAGCCCATTATGACATCTAATGGTCCAGCCACTGAGAGGACTTACTAGAGGACAGGACTCATGCTGAGGGTCACAATGCGTGTGTATGCCCTCGTCGCACTCAAGAATGGGCGGGGCCTCAGGGTGAATGCTGGTTTCTCCTACACTGAACGTTGGACAACGTGCCAACCTCAAGGGTTCTTGCCATGGGTAAGGAGGAGTTCTGATTTCTGCATCACACTCACCCCTGGGCAGTGATTGGAGATAAGGTCTCGGTTCTGAAGCCTGAAAACTGAGGTAGGGAAGAGATGATGACCTAAGGCCATGGCGGGTTTTATGTGCTCAGTGTGCGGTCAGCTTTCTGGGTGTTGGTCAAGAGTTCCGGGCTCAGGTTTTGTGCGACAGTGCATTAGTGCCCAGGGTAGACTATATAATTTGGTTAAAGTCGAGTGCTGTGTAGGTTGATCCTCATTTAAGGTGCCTGGGCAGCTCATGAGGCAATAATTTTTTTTTTTCTAGAGGGCAGGCAGAGTGCTGCATTGTGGGTCCGGAATTGCCAAACTTGAGGGCTTCGGGGCCAGGAGTGTGAGGACGGAAGTCTGAGAAGACAAGCTACTTGGGTTTCAGGGCGAGGGCACGGCAGGTACCCCCTGCAGATCTGAACCAATATCTCATGCATCTGAAATCAGGGCGAGGATCAGACGTTGGCTCAGGTTGGAGTTTCTGTTCATGACGGCCGCTTCATGAAGGGAGCGGAATCTCGAGGCCATTGAGGTTTTCCCACGTTGGGAGTTGTGGGATGCCCCCTTCAAGGATTCCTTCTGCGGGACAATTGAGACCTGTTGGACAGCTCCAGGACATCCCATATGGAATGATTCCAGAGCACCGTTCGCGGATGGATGCCTGGGAAGCCCGCCTCGCATTCCAATGGTCTCCTAGCAACAAGACAGTTTAGATCTGATGGCTCTGCCGGAGCAACCGGGGTGGCTGAGTTGAAATGGACTTTCCTGAGGATGGGTCCTAATGTGTTTTTGTGCCCATGAGGGCCTTGGAATGGGGCGGTGGCACCGGGACCCTGAAGTACTCTCCTAAGCTTTGGACATGGCTCCCATGCACAGGTTTCCTTGTGGAGACGAGATGAGTTCTGATGGGTGCCTCAGGAAAACCCCTATGCTCGTATTGGAATCAGGCTTTTGAGGACACATGCCTGTAACCCAAAGCAATGGATCCTATTATGGCCTAGGTTCCTGTCTGGTTCAATCTTCTTCTCTGGGGACATCCATCTATGGTATGAGTGGAGGTCGATTATCAGCGGTTGTCAGACAGCCCTTGTTTGTTCCGGGCGACCTACACTATTGGGATGGCCTCAGGGACTTTGGAGGTTTCTCCTAATTTGTACGATTTTGGACCATGCAATGGGCAGAATTCCGATGGATTGGTAGGCACAGTCCTAATGTGTGGCTCCAGGGGCCCAGCCTGGAGGGTGTGTGGCCCAAGACTTTGAGGACAGAAGTCTGAAAACACAAACTCAGCTTAGGTTTGGGGACGTAGGTATGGCAGGCCCGATCTACAAACCATGAGAAGAACTCTTCAGGATATGAAGAAAGTGCGAGTCTGAGGCGCTTGCTCAGGCTTTGGTCTCTGGATTTTGTATCAGCGATGGCCGTGGAATGTCGGGGAGGCCTCATGGGCCATGGACGAATCTTCCTCTCTGAGGATTTGGCCCGATTCCCAATTGCTTTTCGTCAATCTGTGGGTTGGGAGGACTCATTTCAGTTTTGTTACCTCAGGTGTCCCACCAAAAGAGGTATCCCAAAGCAAAGCCGTGGGGAAGACTGAAGGGACAACCCGAACTATAATTAAAAATTGGGGCCTAGGGGCATGGCAAGCCCACTATGCTGTCTCTTCATCCAGCCACTGAGTGGCCGTACTTGAGGACTGGGCTCAGCCTGAGGGTCACAATGTGTGTTTGTGACCAATGTGGCCCGCGAGCATGGGCGGGGCTTCATGGGCCACACTGGTTTCAACTACACTGAACGTTGGACAACATGCCAACCACAAGGTTTCTTGCCATGGGGAAGGAGTTCTGATTTCTGCATCACCTTCAACCCTGGGCAGTGACTGGAGAAAAGGTCTAGGTTCTGAAACCTGAAAACCTAGGTTGGGAATAGATGAAGACCTAAGGCCATGGCGGATCGATGTGCTCAGTGTGCGGCCAGCTGTCTGGGAGGAGCCAGGGGGTCCAGGCTCAGGCTGTGTCAGAAAGGGCATTGGTGCCCTGGTCAGCCTATGTATTTGGGGTACAGCCAAGGTCGGTGCAGGTTGATCCTCATTTGGGGTTACTGGGCAGCCCCAGAGGACAATGTTTTTCTTCTGGAGGGCAGGCATAGTGCTGCATTGTAGTTCTGGATTGCCAAACTGGAGGGCTTGTGGGCCAGTAGTCTGACGACAAAAGTCTGAGAACACAAGCTAGGCTTAGGTTTCTGGTGAGGCCATGGCAGGCACAATCTACAGACCTGAATCGAGATCTCGTGCATCTGAAGTCAGGGCGAGGATCAGACGATCGCTCAGGTTGTAGTTTCTGTCCCTGACGGCCCCTTCATGAATGGGGGGGGGGCATCACGAGGCCATGGGGGTTTTCCCACGATGGGAGTTGTGAGAATCTCCAAACTGCAGAGAGTCTTCTGCAGGACAATTGAGACCTGTTGTTTGGCTCCAGGCCAATGATTCTGAGCAGGGTTCTAAGGATGGATGGCTGGGTAGCCCATCTCGCATTCCAATTGTCTCCTACTAACAAGACAGGTTAGATCTCCTGGATCTGTGGGGAGCAACCGAGGACGCTGAGTTGAAATGGACACCCCTGGGGATGGGTCCTAATATGCTTTTGTGTCTATGGAGACCTTGGAATGAAGCGGTGGCACGGGGGCCCTAAAGGGTTCTCCTAAACAGAGGCTTTGACACAGCTCCAACGTGCAAGTTTCCCATGTGTAGATGAGATGTTTTCTGATGGGTGAGTCAAGAAACAGCTAGATGCTGCTTTGGAAATCCAGGCCTCTGAGGAGAGATGCCTGGAAACCAAAGCAATGGATCTGATTAGTGCCTAGGGACCTCTTCTTTCCTTTTTACCACTGGGGACATCTGTCTATGGGTTTGAGTGCAGGTAGGTGCTCAGTTGGGCTCAGATTGCCCCTGTTTTTCCTGGGAAGCCATCACTATTGAGATGGATCAGGGACTTTGGAGGTTTATCCTATTAGAAGGGTTGTGGCCATTGGAATGGGCACACACAATTCCCTTGGAGAGGGCAAGTACAGTCCTCAGGTTTGGCTCCAGGGGCCTGAGCCTGTAGGTTGTGTAGGCCAGGGCTGTTTGGACAGTTGTCTGAAAACACAAACTCGGCTTATGTTTCGGGTCATAGGTATGGCAGGACTGATCTACAGACCATGAGGAGAACTCTTCGGGATTTGAAAGAAGCGCGAGTGTGAGGCTCCTGCTCAAGTTTTTGTCTCTGGATATCGTGTCACTCATGGTCGTGGAATTTCTGGGTGACCTCATGGGAAATGGACGAGTCTTACTCTCTGGTGGTTTGGCCCCGTCCAAAGAGTTTGGGGTCATTATGTGGGCTTCAAGAAGTCCGTTTTGTTGTTGTTGTTGTTGTTGTTGTTGTTTTCTTTTTTAACCTCAGGTGGTGTCCCACCAAATGAGGGATTCCAGAGTAGAGCCCTGTGGAGGGGCGACTGGACAATCAGAAATCTGGTTAAAAATTGGGGCCTAGGGACATGTCAAGCCCATTATGACATCTAATGGTCCAGCCACTGAGAGGACTTACTAGAGGACAGGACTCATGCTGAGGGTCACAATGCGTGTGTATGCCCTCGTCGCACTCAAGAATGGGCGGGGCCTCAGGGTGAATGCTGGTTTCTCCTACACTGAACGTTGGACAACGTGCCAACCTCAAGGGTTCTTGCCATGGGTAAGGAGGAGTTCTGATTTCTGCATCACACTCACCCCTGGGCAGTGATTGGAGATAAGGTCTCGGTTCTGAAGCCTGAAAACTGAGGTAGGGAAGAGATGATGACCTAAGGCCATGGCGGGTTTTATGTGCTCAGTGTGCGGTCAGCTTTCTGGGTGTTGGTCAAGAGTTCCGGGCTCAGGTTTTGTGCGACAGTGCATTAGTGCCCAGGGTAGACTATATAATTTGGTTAAAGTCGAGTGCTGTGTAGGTTGATCCTCATTTAAGGTGCCTGGGCAGCTCATGAGGCAATAATTTTTTTTTCTAGAGGGCAGGCAGAGTGCTGCATTGTGGGTCCGGAATTGCCAAACTTGAGGGCTTCGGGGCCAGGAGTGTGAGGACGGAAGTCTGAGAAGACAAGCTACTTGGGTTTCAGGGCGAGGGCACGGCAGGTACCCCCTGCAGATCTGAACCAATATCTCATGCATCTGAAATCAGGGCGAGGATCAGACGTTGGCTCAGGTTGGAGTTTCTGTTCATGACGGCCGCTTCATGAAGGGAGCGGAATCTCGAGGCCATTGAGGTTTTCCCACGTTGGGAGTTGTGGGATGCCCCCTTCAAGGATTCCTTCTGCGGGACAATTGAGACCTGTTGGACAGCTCCAGGACATCCCATATGGAATGATTCCAGAGCACCGTTCGCGGATGGATGCCTGGGAAGCCCGCCTCGCATTCCAATTGTCTCCTAGCAAGAAGACAGTTTAGATCTGATGGCTCTGCCGGAGCAACCGGGGTGGCTGAGTTGAAATGGACTTTCCTGAGGATGGGTCCTAATGTGTTTTTGTGCCCATGAGGGCCTTGGAATGGGGCGGTGGCACCGGGACCCTGAAGTACTCTCCTAAGCTTTGGACATGGCTCCCATGCACAGGTTTCCTTGTGGAGACGAGATGAGTTCTGATGGGTGCCTCAGGAAAACCCCTATGCTCGTATTGGAATCAGGCTTTTGAGGACACATGCCTGTAACCCAAAGCAATGGATCCTATTATGGCCTAGGTTCCTGTCTGGTTCAATCTTCTTCTCTGGGGACATCCATCTATGGTATGAGTGGAGGTCGATTATCAGCGGTTGTCAGACAGCCCTTGTTTGTTCCAGGCGACCTACACTATTGGGATGGCCTCAGGGACTTTGGAGGTTTCTCCTAATTTGTACGATTTTGGACCATGCAATGGGCAGAATTCCGATGGATTGGTAGGCACAGTCCTAATGTGTGGCTCCAGGGGCCCAGCCTGGAGGGTGTGTGGCCCAAGACTTTGAGGACAGAAGTCTGAAAACACAAACTCAGCTTAGGTTTGGGGACGTAGGTATGGCAGGCCCGATCTACAAACCATGAGAAGAACTCTTCAGGATATGAAGAAAGTGCGAGTCTGAGGCGCTTGCTCAGGCTTTGGTCTCTGGATTTTGTATCAGCGATGGCCGTGGAATGTCGGGGAGGCCTCATGGGCCATGGACGAATCTTCCTCTCTGAGGATTTGGCCCGATTCCCAATTGCTTTTCGTCAATCTGTGGGTTGGGAGGACTCATTTCAGTTTTGTTACCTCAGGTGTCCCACTAAAAAGAGGTATCCCAAAGCAAAGCCGTGGGGAAGACTGAAGGGACAACCCGAACTATAATTAAAAATTGGGGCCTAGGGGCATGGCAAGCCCACTATGCTGTCTCTTCATCCAGCCACTGAGTGGCCGTACTTGAGGACTGGGCTCAGCCTGAGGGTCACAATGTGTGTTTGTGACCAATGTGGCCCGCGAGCATGGGCGGGGCTTCATGGGCCACACTGGTTTCAACTACACTGAACGTTGGACAACATGCCAACCACAAGGTTTCTTGCCATGGGGAAGGAGTTCTGATTTCTGCATCACCTTCAACCCTGGGCAGTGACTGGAGAAAAGGTCTAGGTTCTGAAACCTGAAAACCTAGGTTGGGAATAGATGAAGACCTAAGGCCATGGCGGATCGATGTGCTCAGTGTGCGTCCAGCTGTCTGGGAGGAGCCAGGGGGTCCAGGCTCAGGCTGTGTCAGAAAGGGCATTGGTGCCCTGGTCAGCCTATGTATTTGGGGTACAGCCAAGGTCGGTGCAGGTTGATCCTCATTTGGGGTTACTGGGCAGCCCCAGAGGACAATGTTTTTCTTCTGGAGGGCAGGCATAGTGCTGCATTGTAGTTCTGGATTGCCAAACTGGAGGGCTTGTGGGCCAGTAGTCTGACGACAAAAGTCTGAGAACACAAGCTAGGCTTAGGTTTCTGGTGAGGCCATGGCAGGCACAATCTACAGACCTGAATCGAGATCTCGTGCATCTGAAGTCAGGGCGAGGATCAGACGATCGCTCAGGTTGTAGTTTCTGTCCCTGACGGCCCCTTCATGAATGGGGGGGGGCATCACGAGGCCATGGGGGTTTTCCCACGATGGGAGTTGTGAGAATCTCCAAACTGCAGAGAGTCTTCTGCAGGACAATTGAGACCTGTTGTTTGGCTCCAGGCCAATGATTCTGAGCAGGGTTCTAAGGATGGATGGCTGGGTAGCCCATCTCGCATTCCAATTGTCTCCTACTAACAAGACAGGTTAGATCTCCTGGATCTGTGGGGAGCAACCGAGGACGCTGAGTTGAAATGGACACCCCTGGGGATGGGTCCTAATATGCTTTTGTGTCTATGGAGACCTTGGAATGAAGCGGTGGCACGGGGGCCCTAAAGGGTTCTCCTAAACAGAGGCTTTGACACAGCTCCAACGTGCAAGTTTCCCATGTGTAGATGAGATGTTTTCTGATGGGTGAGTCAAGAAACAGCTAGATGCTGCTTTGGAAATCCAGGCCTCTGAGGAGAGATGCCTGGAAACCAAAGCAATGGATCTGATTAGTGCCTAGGGACCTCTTCTTTCCTTTTTACCACTGGGGACATCTGTCTATGGGTTTGAGTGCAGGTAGGTGCTCAGTTGGGCTCAGATTGCCCCTGTTTTTCCTGGGAAGCCATCACTATTGAGATGGATCAGGGACTTTGGAGGTTTATCCTATTAGAAGGGTTGTGGCCATTGGAATGGGCACACACAATTCCCTTGGAGAGGGCAAGTACAGTCCTCAGGTTTGGCTCCAGGGGCCTGAGCCTGTAGGTTGTGTAGGCCAGGGCTGTTTGGACAGTTGTCTGAAAACACAAACTCGGCTTATGTTTCGGGTCATAGGTATGGCAGGACTGATCTACAGACCATGAGGAGAACTCTTCGGGATTTGAAAGAAGCGCGAGTGTGAGGCTCCTGCTCAAGTTTTTGTCTCTGGATATCGTGTCACTCATGGTCGTGGAATTTCTGGGTGACCTCATGGGAAATGGACGAGTCTTACTCTCTGGTGGTTTGGCCCCGTCCAAAGAGTTTGGGGTCATTATGTGGGCTTCAAGAAGTCCGTTTTGTTGTTGTTGTTGTTGTTGTTGTTGTTTTCTTTTTTAACCTCAGGTGGTGTCCCACCAAATGAGGGATTCCAGAGTAGAGCCCTGTGGAGGGGCGACTGGACAATCAGAAATCTGGTTAAAAATTGGGGCCTAGGGACATGTCAAGCCCATTATGACATCTAATGGTCCAGCCACTGAGAGGACTTACTAGAGGACAGGACTCATGCTGAGGGTCACAATGCGTGTGTATGCCCTCGTCGCACTCAAGAATGGGCGGGGCCTCAGGGTGAATGCTGGTTTCTCCTACACTGAACGTTGGACAACGTGCCAACCTCAAGGGTTCTTGCCATGGGTAAGGAGGAGTTCTGATTTCTGCATCACACTCACCCCTGGGCAGTGATTGGAGATAAGGTCTCGGTTCTGAAGCCTGAAAACTGAGGTAGGGAAGAGATGATGACCTAAGGCCATGGCGGGTTTTATGTGCTCAGTGTGCGGTCAGCTTTCTGGGTGTTGGTCAAGAGTTCCGGGCTCAGGTTTTGTGCGACAGTGCATTAGTGCCCAGGGTAGACTATATAATTTGGTTAAAGTCGAGTGCTGTGTAGGTTGATCCTCATTTAAGGTGCCTGGGCAGCTCATGAGGCAATAATTTTTTTTTCTAGAGGGCAGGCAGAGTGCTGCATTGTGGGTCCGGAATTGCCAAACTTGAGGGCTTCGGGGCCAGGAGTGTGAGGACGGAAGTCTGAGAAGACAAGCTACTTGGGTTTCAGGGCGAGGGCACGGCAGGTACCCCCTGCAGATCTGAACCAATATCTCATGCATCTGAAATCAGGGCGAGGATCAGACGTTGGCTCAGGTTGGAGTTTCTGTTCATGACGGCCGCTTCATGAAGGGAGCGGAATCTCGAGGCCATTGAGGTTTTCCCACGTTGGGAGTTGTGGGATGCCCCCTTCAAGGATTCCTTCTGCGGGACAATTGAGACCTGTTGGACAGCTCCAGGACATCCCATATGGAATGATTCCAGAGCACCGTTCGCGGATGGATGCCTGGGAAGCCCGCCTCGCATTCCAATTGTCTCCTAGCAAGAAGACAGTTTAGATCTGATGGCTCTGCCGGAGCAACCGGGGTGGCTGAGTTGAAATGGACTTTCCTGAGGATGGGTCCTAATGTGTTTTTGTGCCCATGAGGGCCTTGGAATGGGGCGGTGGCACCGGGACCCTGAAGTACTCTCCTAAGCTTTGGACATGGCTCCCATGCACAGGTTTCCTTGTGGAGACGAGATGAGTTCTGATGGGTGCCTCAGGAAAACCCCTATGCTCGTATTGGAATCAGGCTTTTGAGGACACATGCCTGTAACCCAAAGCAATGGATCCTATTATGGCCTAGGTTCCTGTCTGGTTCAATCTTCTTCTCTGGGGACATCCATCTATGGTATGAGTGGAGGTCGATTATCAGCGGTTGTCAGACAGCCCTTGTTTGTTCCGGGCGACCTACACTATTGGGATGGCCTCAGGGACTTTGGAGGTTTCTCCTAATTTGTACGATTTTGGACCATGCAATGGGCAGAATTCCGATGGATTGGTAGGCACAGTCCTAATGTGTGGCTCCAGGGGCCCAGCCTGGAGGGTGTGTGGCCCAAGACTTTGAGGACAGAAGTCTGAAAACACAAACTCAGCTTAGGTTTGGGGACGTAGGTATGGCAGGCCCGATCTACAAACCATGAGAAGAACTCTTCAGGATATGAAGAAAGTGCGAGTCTGAGGCGCTTGCTCAGGCTTTGGTCTCTGGATTTTGTATCAGCGATGGCCGTGGAATGTCGGGGAGGCCTCATGGGCCATGGACGAATCTTCCTCTCTGAGGATTTGGCCCGATTCCCAATTGCTTTTCGTCAATCTGTGGGTTGGGAGGACTCATTTCAGTTTTGTTACCTCAGGTGTACCACCAAAAGAGGAATCCCAAAGCAAAGCCGTGGGGAAGACTGAAGGGACAACCCGAACTATGGTTAAAAATTGGGGCCTAGGGGCATGGCAAGCCCACTATGCTGTCTCTTCATCCAGCCACTGAGTGGCCGTACTTGAGGACTGGGCTCAGCCTGAGGGTCACAATGTGTGTTTGTGACCAATGTGGCCCGCGAGCATGGGCGGGGCTTCATGGGCCACACTGGTTTCAACTACACTGAACGTTGGACAACATGCCAACCACAAGGTTTCTTGCCATGGGGAAGGAGTTCTGATTTCTGCATCACCTTCAACCCTGGGCAGTGACTGGAGAAAAGGTCTAGGTTCTGAAACCTGAAAACCTAGGTTGGGAATAGATGAAGACCTAAGGCCATGGCGGATCGATGTGCTCAGTGTGCGGCCAGCTGTCTGGGAGGGGCCAGGGGGTCCAGGCTCAGGCTGTGTCAGAAAGGGCATTGGTGCCCTGGTCAGCCTATGTATTTGGGGTACAGCCAAGGTCGGTGCAGGTTGATCCTCATTTGGGGTTACTGGGCAGCCCCAGAGGACAATGTTTTTCTTCTGGAGGGCAGGCATAGTGCTGCATTGTAGTTCTGGATTGCCAAACTGGAGGGCTTGTGGGCCAGTAGTCTGACGACAAAAGTCTGAGAACACAAGCTAGGCTTAGGTTTCTGGTGAGGCCATGGCAGGCACAATCTATAGACCTGAATCGAGATTTCGTGCATCTGAAGTCAGGGCGAGGATCAGACGATCGCTCAGGTTGGAGTTTCTGTCCCTGATGGCCCCTTCATGAATGGGGGGGGGCATCACGAGGCCATGGGGGTTTTCCCACGATGGGAGTTGTGAGAAGCTCCAAACTGCAGAGAGTCTTCTGCAGGACAATTGAGACCTGTTGTTTGGCTCCAGGCCAATGATTCTGAGCAGGGTTCTAAGGATGGATGGCTGGGTAGCCCACCTCGCATTCCAATTGTCTCCTACTAACAAGACAGGTTAGATCTCCTGGATCTGTGGGGAGCAACCGAGGACGCTGAGTTGAAATGGACACCCCTGGGGATGGGTCCTAATGTGCTTTTGTGTCTATGGAGACCTTGGAATGAAGCGGTGGCACGGGGGCCCTAAAGGGTTCTCCTAAGCAGAGGCTTTGACACAGCTCCAACGTGCAAGGTTCCCATGTGTAGATGAGATGTTTTCTGATGGGTGAGTCAAGAAACAGCTAGATGCTGCTTTGGAAATCCAGGCCTCTGAGGAGAGATGCCTGGAAACCAAAGCAATGGATCTGATTAGTGCCTAGGGACCTCTTCTTTCCTTTTTACCACTGGGGACATCTGTCTAGGGTTTGAGTGCAGGTAGGTGCTCAGTTGGGCTCAGATTGCCCCTGTTTTTCCTGGGAAGCCATCACTATTGAGATGGATCAGGGACTTTGGAGGTTTATCCTATTAGAAGGGTTGTGGCCATTGGAATGGGCACACACAATTCCCTTGGAGAGGGCAAGTACAGTCCTCAGGTTTGGCTCCAGGGGCCTGAGCCTGTAGGTTGTGTAGGCCAGGGCTGTTTGGACAGTTGTCTGAAAACACAAACTCGGCTTATGTTTCGGGTCATAGGTATGGCAGGACTGATCTACAGACCATGAGGAGAACTCTTCGGGATTTGAAAGAAGCGCGAGTGTGAGGCTCCTGCTCAAGTTTTTGTCTCTGGATATCGTGTCACTCATGGTCGTGGAATTTCTGGGTGATCTCATGGGAAATGGACGAGTCTTACTCTCTGGTGGTTTGGCCCCGTCCAAAGAGTTTGGGGTCATTCTGTGGGCTTCAAGAAGTCCGTTTTGTTGTTGTTGTTGTTGTTGTTGTTGTTTTCTTTTTTAACCTCAGGTGTCCCACCAAATGAGGGATTCCAGAGTAGAGCCCTGTGGAGGGGCGACTGGACAATCAGAAATCTGGTTAAAAATTGGGGCCTAGGGACATGTCAAGCCCATTATGACATCTAATGGTCCAGCCACTGAGAGGACTTACTAGAGGACAGGACTCATGCTGAGGGTCACAATGCGTGTGTATGCCCTCGTCGCACTCAAGAATGGGCGGGGCCTCAGGGTAAATGCTGGTTTCTCCTACACTGAACGTTGGACAACGTGCCAACCTCAAGGGTTCTTGCCATGGGTAAGGAGGAGTTCTGATTTCTGCATCACACTCACCCCTGGGCAGTGATTGGAGATAAGGTCTCGGTTCTGAAGCCTGAAAACTGAGGTAGGGAAGAGATGATGACCTAAGGCCATGGCGGGTTTTATGTGCTCAGTGTGCGGTCAGCTTTCTGGGTGTTGGTCAGGAGTTCCGGGCTCAGGTTGTGTTCGACAGTGCATTAGTGCCCAGGGTAGACTATATAATTTGGTTAAAGTCGAGTGCTGTGTAGGTTGATCCTCATTTAAGGTGCCTGGGCAGCTCATGAGGCAATAATTTTTTTTCTAGAGGGCAGGCAGAGTGCTGCATTGTGGGTCCGGAATTGCCAAACTTGAGGGCTTCGGGGCCAGGAGTGTGAGGACGGAAGTCTGAGAAGACAAGCTACTTGGGTTTCAGGGCGAGGGCACGGCAGGTACCCCCTGCAGATCTGAACCAATATCTCATGCATCTGAAATCAGGGCGAGGATCAGACGTTGGCTCAGGTTGGAGTTTCTGTTCATGACGGCCGCTTCATGAAGGGAGCGGAATCTCGAGGCCATTGAGGTTTTCCCACGTTGGGAGTTGTGGGATGCCCCCTTCAAGGATTCCTTCTGCGGGACAATTGAGACCTGTTGGACAGCTCCAGGACATCCCATATGGAATGATTCCAGAGCACCGTTCGCGGATGGATGCCTGGGAAGCCCGCCTCGCATTCCAATTGTCTCCTAGCAAGAAGACAGTTTAGATCTGATGGCTCTGCCGGAGCAACCGGGGTGGCTGAGTTGAAATGGACTTTCCTGAGGATGGGTCCTAATGTGTTTTTGTGCCCATGAGGGCCTTGGAATGGGGCGGTGGCACCGGGACCCTGAAGTACTCTCCTAAGCTTTGGACATGGCTCCCATGCACAGGTTTCCTTGTGGAGACGAGATGAGTTCTGATGGGTGCCTCAGGAAAACCCCTATGCTCGTATTGGAATCAGGCTTTTGAGGACACATGCCTGTAACCCAAAGCAATGGATCCTATTATGGCCTAGGTTCCTGTCTGGTTCAATCTTCTTCTCTGGGGACATCCATCTATGGTATGAGTGGAGGTCGATTATCAGCGGTTGTCAGACAGCCCTTGTTTGTTCCGGGCGACCTACACTATTGGGATGGCCTCAGGGACTTTGGAGGTTTCTCCTAATTTGTACGATTTTGGACCATGCAATGGGCAGAATTCCGATGGATTGGTAGGCACAGTCCTAATGTGTGGCTCCAGGGGCCCAGCCTGGAGGGTGTGTGGCCCAAGACTTTGAGGACAGAAGTCTGAAAACACAAACTCAGCTTAGGTTTGGGGACGTAGGTATGGCAGGCCCGATCTACAAACCATGAGAAGAACTCTTCAGGATATGAAGAAAGTGCGAGTCTGAGGCGCTTGCTCAGGCTTTTGTCTCTGGATTTTGTATCAGCGATGGCCGTGGAATGTCGGGGAGGCCTCATGGGCCATGGACGAATCTTCCTCTCTGAGGATTTGGCCCGATTCCCAATTGCTTTTCGTCAATCTGTGGGTTGGGAGAACTCATTTCAGTTTTGTTACCTCAGGTGTACCACCAAAAGAGGAATCCCAAAGCAAAGCCGTGGGGAAGACTGAAGGGACAACCCGAACTATGGTTAAAAATTGGGGCCTAGGGGCATGGCAAGCCCACTATGCTGTCTCTTCATCCAGCCACTGAGTGGCCGTACTTGAGGACTGGGCTCAGCCTGAGGGTCACAATGTGTGTTTGTGACCAATGTGGCCCGCGAGCATGGGCGGGGCTTCATGGGCCACACTGGTTTCAACTACACTGAACGTTGGACAACATGCCAACCACAAGGTTTCTTGCCATGGGGAAGGAGTTCTGATTTCTGCATCACCTTCAACCCTGGGCAGTGACTGGAGAAAAGGTCTAGGTTCTGAAACCTGAAAACCTAGGTTGGGAATAGATGAAGACCTAAGGCCATGGCGGATCGATGTGCTCAGTGTGCGGCCAGCTGTCTGGGAGGGGCCAGGGGGTCCAGGCTCAGGCTGTGTCAGAAAGGGCATTGGTGCCCTGGTCAGCCTATGTATTTGGGGTACAGCCAAGGTCGGTGCAGGTTGATCCTCATTTGGGGTTACTGGGCAGCCCCAGAGGACAATGTTTTTCTTCTGGAGGGCAGGCATAGTGCTGCATTGTAGTTCTGGATTGCCAAACTGGAGGGCTTGTGGGCCAGTAGTCTGACGACAAAAGTCTGAGAACACAAGCTAGGCTTAGGTTTCTGGTGAGGCCATGGCAGGCACAATCTATAGACCTGAATCGAGATCTCGTACATCTGAAGTCAGGGCGAGGATCAGACGATCGCTCAGGTTGGAGTTTCTGTCCCTGATGGCCCCTTCATGAATGGGGGGGGGGCATCACGAGGCCATGGGGGTTTTCCCACGATGGGAGTTGTGAGAAGCTCCAAACTGCAGAGAGTCTTCTGCAGGACAATTGAGACCTGTTGTTTGGCTAGAGGCCAATGATTCTGAGCAGGGTTCTAAGGATGGATGGCTGGGTAGCCCACCTCGCATTCCAATTGTCTCCTACTAACAAGACAGGTTAGATCTCCTGGATCTGTGGGGAGCAACCGAGGACGCTGAGTTGAAATGGACACCCCTGGGGATGGGTCCTAATGTGCTTTTGTGTCTATGGAGACCTTGGAATGAAGCGGTGGCACGGGGGCCCTAAAGGGTTCTCCTAAACAGAGGCTTTGACACAGCTCCAACGTGCAAGTTTCCCATGTGTAGATGAGATGTTTTCTGATGGGTGAGTCAAGAAACAGCTAGATGCTGCTTTGGAAATCCAGGCCTCTGAGGAGAGATGCCTGGAAACCAAAGCAATGGATCTGATTAGTGCCTAGGGACCTCTTCTTTCCTTTTTACCACTGGGGACATCTGTCTATGGGTTTGAGTGCAGGTAGGTGCTCAGTTGGGCTCAGATTGCCCCTGTTTTTCCTGGGAAGCCATCACTATTGAGATGGATCAGGGACTTTGGAGGTTTATCCTATTAGAAGGGTTGTGGCCATTGGAATGGGCACACACAATTCCCTTGGAGAGGGCAAGTACAGTCCTCAGGCTTGGCTCCAGGGGCCTGAGCCTGTAGGTTGTGTAGGCCAGGGCTGTTTGGACAGTTGTCTGAAAACACAAACTCGGCTTATGTTTCGGGTCATAGGTATGGCAGGACTGATCTACAGACCATGAGGAGAACTCTTCGGGATTTGAAAGAAGCGCGAGTGTGAGGCTCCTGCTCAAGTTTTTGTCTCTGGATATCGTGTCACTCATGGTCGTGGAATTTCTGGGTGACTTCATGGGAAATGGACGAGTCTTACTCTCTGGTGGTTTGGCCCCGTCCAAAGAGTTTGGGGTCATTCTGTGGGCTTCAAGAAGTCCGTTTTGTTGTTGTTGTTGTTGTTGTTGTTGTTTTCTTTTTTAACCTCAGGTGTCCCACCAAATTAGGGATTCCAGAGTAGAGCCCTGTGGAGGGGCGACTGGACAATCAGAAATCTGGTTAAAAATTGGGGCCTAGGGACATGTCAAGCCCATTATGACATCTAATGGTCCAGCCACTGAGAGGACTTACTAGAGGACAGGACTCATGCTGAGGGTCACAATGCGTGTGTATGCCCTCGTCGCACTCAAGAATGGGCGGGGCCTCAGGGTGAATGCTGGTTTCTCCTACACTGAACGTTGGACAACGTGCCAACCTCAAGGGTTCTTGCCATGGGTAAGGAGGAGTTCTGATTTCTGCATCACACTCACCCCTGGGCAGTGATTGGAGATAAGGTCTCGGTTCTGAAGCCTGAAAACTGAGGTAGGGAAGAGATGATGACCTAAGGCCATGGCGGGTTTTATGTGCTCAGTGTGCAGTCAGCTTTCTGGGTGTTGGTCAGGAGTTCCGGGATCAGGTTGTGTTCGACAGTGCATTAGTGCCCAGGGTAGACTATATAATTTGGTTAAAGTCGAGTGCTGTGTAGGGTGATCCTCATTTAAGGTGCCTGGGCAGCTCATGAGGCAATAATTTTTTTTCTAGAGGGCAGGCAGAGTGCTGCATTGTGGGTCCGGAATTGCCAAACTTGAGGGCTTCGGGGCCAGGAGTGTGAGGACGGAAGTCTGAGAAGACAAGCTACTTGGGTTTCAGGGCGAGGGCACGGCAGGTACCCCCTGCAGATCTGAACCAATATCTCATGCATCTGAAATCAGGGCGAGGATCAGACGTTGGCTCAGGTTGGAGTTTCTGTTCATGACGGCCGCTTCATGAAGGGAGCGGAATCTCGAGGCCATTGAGGTTTTCCCACGTTGGGAGTTGTGGGATGCCCCCTTCAAGGATTCCTTCTGCGGGACAATTGAGACCTGTTGGACAGCTCCAGGACATCCCATATGGAATGATTCCAGAGCACCGTTCGCGGATGGATGCCTGGGAAGCCCGCCTCGCATTCCAATTGTCTCCTAGCAACAAGACAGTTTAGATCTGATGGCTCTGCCGGAGCACCGGCTTGGCTGAGTTGAAATGGACTTTCCTGAGGATGGGTCCTAATGTGTTTTTGTGCCCATGAGGGCCTTGGAATGGGGCGGTGGCACCGGGACCCTGAAGTACTCTCCTAAGCTTTGGACATGGCTCCCATGCACAGGTTTCCTTGTGGAGACGAGATGAGTTCTGATGGGTGCCTCAGGAAAACCCCTATGCTCGTATTGGAATCAGGCTTTTGAGGACACATGCCTGTAACCCAAAGCAATGGATCCTATTATGGCCTAGGTTCCTGTCTGGTTCAATCTTCTTCTCTGGGGACATCCATCTATGGTATGAGTGGAGGTCGATTATCAGCGGTTGTCAGACAGCCCTTGTTTGTTCCGGGCGACCTACACTATTGGGATGGCCTCAGGGACTTTGGAGGTTTCTCCTAATTTGTACGATTTTGGACCATGCAATGGGCAGAATTCCGATGGATTGGTAGGCACAGTCCTAATGTGTGGCTCCGGGGGCCCAGCCTGGAGGGTGTGTGGCCCAAGACTTTGAGGACAGAAGTCTGAAAACACAAACTCAGCTTAGGTTTGGGGACGTAGGTATGGCAGGCCCGATCTACAAACCATGAGAAGAACTCTTCAGGATATGAAGAAAGTGCGAGTCTGAGGCGCTTGCTCAGGCTTTGGTCTCTGGATTTTGTATCAGCGATGGCCATGGAATGTCGGGGAGGCCTCATGGGCCATGGACGAATCTTCCTCTCTGAGGATTTGGCCCGATTCCCAATTGCTTTTCGTCAATCTGTGGGTTGGGAGGACTCATTTCAGTTTTGTTACCTCAGGTGTCCCACCAAAAGAGGAATCCCAAAGCAAAGCCGTGGGGAAGACTGAAGGGACAACCCGAACTATGGTTAAAAATTGGGGCCTAGGGGCATGGCAAGTCCACTATGCTGTCTCTTCATCCAGCCACTGAGTGGCCGTACTTGAGGACTGGGCTCAGCCTGAGGGTCTCAATGTGTGTTTGTGACCAATGTGGCCCGCGAGCATGGGCGGGGCTTCATGGGCCACACTGGTTTCAACTACACTGAACGTTGGACAACATGCCAACCACAAGGTTTCTTGCCATGGGGAAGGAGTTCTGATTTCTGCATCACCTTCAACCCTGGGCAGTGACTGGAGAAAAGGTCTAGGTTCTGAAACCTGAAAACCTAGGTTTGGAATAGATGAAGACCTAAGGCCATGGCGGATCGATGTGCTCAGTGTGCGGCCAGCTGTCTGGGAGGGGCCAGGGGGTCCAGGCTCAGGCTGTGTCAGAAAGGGCATTGGTGCCCTGGTCAGCCTATGTATTTGGGGTACAGCCAAGGTCGGTGCAGGTTGATCCTCATTTGGGGTTACTGGGCAGCCCCAGAGGACAATGTTTTTCTTCTGGAGGGCAGGCATAGTGCTGCATTGTAGTTCTGGATTGCCAAACTGGAGGGCTTGAGGGCCAGTAGTCTGACGACAAAAGTCTGAGAAAACAAGCTATGCTTAGGTTTCTGGTGAGGCCATGGCAGGCACAATCTATAGACCTGAATCGAGATCTCGTACATCTGAAGTCAGGGCGAGGATCAGACGATCGCTCAGGTTGGAGTTTCTGTCCCTGATGGCCCCTTCATGAATGGGGGGGGGGCATCACGAGGCCATGGGGGTTTTCCCACGATGGGAGTTGTGAGAAGCTCCAAACTGCAGAGAGTCTTCTGCAGGACAATTGAGACCTGTTGTTTGGCTCCAGGCCAATGATTCTGAGCAGGGTTCTAAGGATGGATGGCTGGGTAGCCCACCTCGCATTCCAATTGTCTCCTACTAACAAGACAGGTTAGATCTCCTGGATCTGTGGGGAGCAACCGAGGACGCTGAGTTGAAATGGACACCCCTGGGGATGGGTCCTAATGTGCTTTTGTGTCTATGGAGACCTTGGAATGAAGCGGTGGCACGGGGGCCCTAAAGGGTTCTCCTAAACAGAGGCTTTGACACAGGTCCAACGTGCAAGTTTCCCATGTGTAGATGAGATGTTTTCTGATGGGTGAGTCAAGAAACAGCTAGATGCTGCTTTGGAAATCCAGGCCTCTGAGGAGAGATGCCTGGAAACCAAAGCAATGGATCTGATTAGTGCCTAGGGACCTCTTCTTTCCTTTTTACCACTGGGGACATCTGTCTATGGGTTTGAGTGCAGGTAGGTGCTCAGTTGGGCTCAGATTGCCCCTGTTTTTCCTGGGAAGCCATCACTATTGAGATGGATCAGGGACTTTGGAGGTTTATCCTATTAGAAGGGTTGTGGCCATTGGAATGGGCACACACAATTCCCTTGGAGAGGGCAAGTACAGTCCTCAGGTTTGGCTCCCGGGGCCTGAGCCTGTAGGTTGTGTAGGCCAGGGCTGTTTGGACAGTTGTCTGAAAACACAAACTCGGCTTATGTTTCGGGTCATAGGTATGGCAGGACTGATCTACAGACCATGAGGAGAACTCTTCGGGATTTGAAAGAAGCGCGAGTGTGAGGCTCCTGCTCAAGTTTTTGTCTCTGGATATCGTTTCACTCATGGTCGTGGAATTTCTGGGTGACCTCATGGGAAATGGACAAGTCTTACTCTCTGGTGGTTTGGCCCCGTCCAAAGAGTTTGGGGTCATTCTGTGGGCTTCAAGAAGTCCGTTTTGTTGTTGTTGTTGTTGTTGTTGTTGTTTTCTTTTTTAACCTCAGGTGTCCCACCAAAGGAGGGATTCCAGAGTAGAGCCCTGTGGAGGGTCGACTGGACAATCAGAAATCTGGTTAAAAATTGGGGCCTAAGGACATGTCAAGCCCATTATGACATCTAATGGTCCAGCCACTGAGAGGACTTACTAGAGGACAGGACTCATGCTGAGGGTCACAATGCGTGTGTATGCCCTCGTCGCACTCAAGAATAGGCGGGGCCTCAGGGTGAATGCTGGTTTCTCCTACACTGAACGTTGGACAATGTGCCAACCTCAAGGGTTCTTGCCATGGGTAAGGAGGAGTTCTGATTTCTGCATCACACTCACCCCTGGGCAGTGATTGGAGATAAGGTCTCGGTTCTGAAGCCTGAAAACTGAGGTAGGGAAGAGATGATGACCTAAGGCCATGGCGGGTTTTATGTGCTCAGTGTGCAGTCAGCTTTCTGGGTGTTGGTCAGGAGTTCCGGGATCAGGTTGTGTTCGACAGTGCATTAGTGCCCAGGGTAGACTATATAATTTGGTTAAAGTCGAGTGCTGTGTAGGTTGATCCTCATTTAAGGTGCCTGGGCAGCTCATGAGGCAATAATTTTTTTTCTAGAGGGCAGGCAGAGTGCTGCATTGTGGGTCCGGAATTGCCAAACTTGAGGGCTTCGGGGCCAGGAGTGTGAGGACGGAAGTCTGAGAAGACAAGCTACTTGGGTTTCAGGGCGAGGGCACGGCAGGTACCCCCTGCAGATCTGAACCAATATCTCATGCATCTGAAATCAGGGCGAGGATCAGACGTTGGCTCAGGTTGGAGTTTCTGTTCATGACGGCCGCTTCATGAAGGGAGCGGAATCTCGAGGCCATTGAGGTTTTCCCACGTTGGGAGTTGTGGGATGCCCCCTTCAAGGATTCCTTCTGCGGGACAATTGAGACCTGTTGGACAGCTCCAGGACATCCCATATGGAATGATTCCAGAGCACCGTTCGCAGATGGATGCCTGGGAAGCCCGCCTCGCATTCCAATTGTCTCCTAGCAACAAGACAGTTTAGATCTGATGGCTCTGCCGGAGCAACCGGGGTGGCTGAGTTGAAATGGACTTTCCTGAGGATGGGTCCTAATGTGTTTTTGTGCCCATGAGGGCCTTGGAATGGGGCGGTGGCACCGGGACCCTGAAGTACTCTCCTAAGCTTTGGACATGGCTCCCATGCACAGGTTTCCTTGTGGAGACGAGATGAGTTCTGATGGGTGCCTCAGGAAAACCCCTATGCTCGTATTGGAATCAGGCTTTTGAGGACACATGCCTGTAACCCAAAGCAAGGTATCCTATTATGGCCTAGGTTCCTGTCTGGTTCAATCTTCTTCTCTGGGGACATCCATCTATGGTATGAGTGGAGGTCGATTATCAGCGGTTGTCCGACAGCCCTTGTTTGTTCCGGGCGACCTACACTATTGGGATGGCCTCAGGGACTTTGGAGGTTTCTCCTAATTTGTACGATTTTGGACCATGCAATGGGCAGAATTCCGATGGATTGGTAGGCACAGTCCTAATGTGTGGCTCCGGGGGCCCAGCCTGGAGGGTGTGTGGCCCAAGACTTTGAGGACAGAAGTCTGAAAACACAAACTCAGCTTAGGTTTGGGGACGTAGGTATGGCAGGCCCGATCTACAAACCATGAGAAGAACTCTTCAGGATATGAAGAAAGTGCGAGTCTGAGGCGCTTGCTCAGGCTTTGGTCTCTGGATTTTGTATCAGCGATGGCCGTGGAATGTCGGGGAGGCCTCATGGGCCATGGACGAATCTTCCTCTCTGAGGATTTGGCCCGATTCCCAATTGCTTTTCGTCAATCTGTGGGTTGGGAGGACTCATTTCAGTTTTGTTACCTCAGGTGTCCCACCAAAAGAGGAATCCCAAAGCAAAGCCGTGGGGAAGACTGAAGGGACAACCCGAACTATGGTTAAAAATTGGGGCCTAGGGGCATGGCAAGTCCACTATGCTGTCTCTTCATCCAGCCACTGAGTGGCCGTACTTGAGGACTGGGCTCAGCCTGAGGGTCACAATGTGTGTTTGTGACCAATGTGGCCCGCGAGCATGGGCGGGGCTTCATGGGCCACACTGGTTTCAACTACACTGAACGTTGGACAACATGCCAACAAAAGGTTTCTTGCCATGGGGAAGGAGGTCTGATTTCTGCATCACCTTCAACCCTGGGCAGTGACTGGAGAAAAGGTCTAGGTTCTGAAACCTGAAAACCTAGGTTGGGAATAGATGAAGACCTAAGGCCATGGCGGATCGATGTGCTCAGTGTGCGGCCAGCTGTCTGGGAGGGGCCAGGGGGTCCAGGCTCAGGCTGTGTCAGAAAGGGCATTGGTGCCCTGGTCAGCCTATGTATTTGGGGTACAGCCAAGGTCGGTGCAGGTTGATCCTCATTTGGGGTTACTGGGCAGCCCCAGAGGACAATGTTTTTCTTCTGGAGGGCAGGCATAGTGCTGCATTGTAGTTCTGGATTGCCAAACTGGAGGGCTTGTGGGCCAGTAGTCTGACGACAAAAGTCTGAGAAAACAAGCTAGGCTTAGGTTTCTGGTGAGGCCATGGCAGGCACAATCTATAGACCTGAATCGAGATCTCGTGCATCTGAAGTCAGGGCGAGGATCAGACGATCGCTCAGGTTGGAGTTTCTGTCCCTGATGGCCCCTTCATGAATGGGGGGGGGGCATCACGAGGCCATGGGGGTTTTCCCACGATGGGAGTTGTGAGAAGCTCCAAACTGCAGAGAGTCTTCTGCAGGACAATTGAGACCTGTTGTTTGGCTCCAGGCCAATGATTCTGAGCAAAGTTCTAAGGATGGATGGCTGGGTAGCCCACCTCGCATTCCAATTGTCTCCTAGAAACAAGACAGGTTAGATCTCCTGGATCTGTGGGGAGCAACCGAGGACGCTGAGTTGAAATGGACACCCCTGGGGATGGGTCCTAATGTGCTTTTGTGTCTATGGAGACCTTGGAATGAAGCGGTGGCACGGGGGCCCTAAAGGGTTCTCCTAAACAGAGGCTTTGACACAGCTCCAACGTGCAAGTTTCCCATGTGTAGATGAGATGTTTTCTGATGGGTGAGTCAAGAAACAGCTAGATGCTGCTTTGGAAATCCAGGCCTCTGAGGAGAGATGCCTGGAAACCAAAGCAATGGATCTGATTAGTGCCTAGGGACCTCTTCTTTCCTTTTTACCACTGGGGACATCTGTCTATGGGTTTGAGTGCAGGTAGGTGCTCAGTTGGGCTCAGATTGCCCCTGTTTTTCCTGGGAAGCCATCACTATTGAGATGGATCAGGGACTTTGGAGGTTTATCCTATTAGAAGGGTTGTGGCCATTGGAATGGGCACACACAATTACCTTGGAGAGGGCAGGTACAGTCCTCAGGTTTGGCTCCAGGGGCCTGAGCCTGTAGGTTGTGTAGGCCAGGGCTGTTTGGACAGTTGTCTGAAAACACAAACTCGGCTTATGTTTCGGGTCATAGGTATGGCAGGACTGATTTACAGACCATGAGGAGAACTCTTCGGGATTTGAAAGAAGCGCGAGTGTGAGGCTCCTGCTCAAGTTTTTGTCTCTGGATATCGTTTCACTCATGGTCGTGGAATTTCTGGGTGACCTCATGGGAAATGGACGAGTCTTACTCTCTGGTGGTGTGGCCCCGTCCAAAGAGTTTGGGGTCATTCTGTGGGCTTCAAGAAGTCCGTTTTGTTGTTGTTGTTGTTGTTGTTGTTGTTGTTGTTGTTTTCTTTTTTAACCTCAGGTGTCCCACCAAATGAGGGATTCCAGAGTAGAGCCCTGTGGAGGGGCGACTGGACAATCAGAAATCTGGTTAAAAATTGGGGCCTAGGGACATGTCAAGCCCATTATGACATCTAATGGTCCAGCCACTGAGAGGACTTACTAGAGGACAGGACTCATGCTGAGGGTCACAATGCGTGTGTATGCCCTCGTCGCACTCAAGAATGGGCGGGGCCTCAGGGTGAATGCTGGTTTCTCCTACACTGAACGTTGGACAACGTGCCAACCTCAAGGGTTCTTGCCATGGGTAAGGAGGAGTTCTGATTTCTGCATCACACTCACCCCTGGGCAGTGATTGGAGATAAGGTCTCGGTTCTGAAGCCTGAAAACTGAGGTAGGGAAGAGATGATGACCTAAGGCCATGGCGGGTTTTATGTGCTCAGTGTGCAGTCAGCTTTCTGGGTGTTGGTCAGGAGTTCCGGGCTCAGGTTGTGTTCGACAGTGCATTAGTGCCCAGGGTAGACTATATAATTTGGTTAAAGTCGAGTGCTGTGTAGGTTGATCCTCATTTAAGGTGCCTGGGCAGCTCATGAGGCAATAATTTTTTTTTCTAGAGGGCAGGCAGAGTGCTGCATTGTGGGTCCGGAATTGCCAAACTTGAGGGCTTCGGGGCCAGGAGTGTGAGGACGGAAGTCTGAGAAGTCAAGCTACTTGGGTTTCAGGGCGAGGGCACGGCAGGTACCCCCTGCAGATCTGAACCAATATCTCATGCATCTGAAATCAGGGCGAGGATCAGACGTTGGCTCAGGTTGGAGTTTCTGTTCATGACGGCCGCTTCATGAAGGGAGCGGAATCTCGAGGCCATTGAGGTTTTCCCACGTTGGGAGTTGTGGGATGCCCCCTTCAAGGATTCCTTCTGCGGGACAATTGAGACCTGTTGGACAGCTCCAGGACATCCCATATGGAATGATTCCAGAGCACCTTTCGCGGATGGATGCCTGGGAAGCCCGCCTCGCATTCCAATTGTCTCCTAGCAAGAAGACAGTTTAGATCTGATGGCTCTGCCGGAGCAACCGGGGTGGCTGAGTTGAAATGGACTTTCCTGAGGATGGGTCCTAATGTGTTTTTGTGCCCATGAGGGCCTTGGAATGGGGCGGTGGCACCGGGACCCTGAAGTACTCTCCTAAGCTTTGGACATGGCTCCCATGCACAGGTTTCCTTGTGGAGACGAGATGAGTTCTGATGGGTGCCTCAGGAAAACCCCTATGTTCGTATTGGAATCAGGCTTTTGAGGACACATGCCTGTAACCCAAAGCAATGGATCCTATTATGGCCTAGGTTCCTGTCTGGTTCAATCTTCTTCTCTGGGGACATCCATCTATGGTATGAGTGGAGGTCGATTATCAGCGGTTGTCAGACAGCCCTTGTTTGTTCCGGGCGACCTACACTATTGGGATGGCCTCAGGGACTTTGGAGGTTTCTCCTAATTTGTACGATTTTGGACCATGCAATGGGCAGAATTCCGATGGATTGGTAGGCACAGTCCTAATGTGTGGCTCCAGGGGCCCAGCCTGGAGGGTGTGTGGCCCAAGACTTTGAGGACAGAAGTCTGAAAACACAAACTCAGCTTAGGTTTGGGGACGTAGGTATGGCAGGCCCGATCTACAAACCATGAGAAGAACTCTTCAGGATATGAAGAAAGTGCGAGTCTGAGGCGCTTGCTCAGGCTTTGGTCTCTGGATTTTGTATCAGCGATGGCCACGGAATGTCGGGGAGGCCTCATGGGCCATGGACGAATCTTCCTCTCTGAGGATTTGGCCCAATTCCCAATTGCTTTTCGTCAATCTGTGGGTTGGGAGGACTCATTTCAGTTTTGTTACCTCAGGTGTCCCACCAAAAGAGGAATCCCAAAGCAAAGCCGTGGGGAAGACTGAAGGGACCACCCGAACTATGGTTAAAAATTGGGGCCTAGGGGCATGGCAAGCCCACTATGCTGTCTCTTCATCCAGCCACTGAGTGGCCGTACTTGAGGACTGGGCTCAGCCTGAGGGTCACAATGTGTGTTTGTGACCAATGTGGCCCGCGAGCATGGGCGGGGCTTCATGGGCCACACTGGTTTCAACTACACTGAACGTTGGACAACATGCCAACCACAAGGTTTCTTGCCATGGGGAAGGAGGTCTGATTTCTGCATCACCTTCAACCCTGGGCAGTGACTGGAGAAAAGGTCTAGGTTCTGAAACCTGAAAACCTAGGTTGGGAATAGATGAAGACCTAAGGCCATGGCGGATCGATGTGCTCAGTGTGCGGCCAGCTGTCTGGGAGGGGCCAGGGGGTCCAGGCTCAGGCTGTGTCAGAAAGGGCATTGGTGCCCTGGTCAGCCTATGTATTTGGGGTACAGCCAAGGTCGGTGCAGGTTGATCCTCATTTGGGGTTACTGGGCAGCCCCAGAGGACAATGTTTTTCTTCTGGAGGGCAGGCATAGTGCTGCATTGTAGTTCTGGATTGCCAAACTGGAGGGCTTGTGGGCCAGTAGTCTGACGACAAAAGTCTGAGAAAACAAGCTAGGCTTAGGTTTCTGGTGAGGCCATGGCAGGCACAATCTATAGACCTGAATCGAGATCTCGTGCATCTGAAGTCAGGGCGAGGATCAGACGATCGCTCAGGTTGGAGTTTCTGTCCCTGATGGCCCCTTCATGAATGGGGGGGGGGCATCACGAGGCCATGGGGGTTTTCCCACGATGGGAGTTGTGAGAAGCTCCAAACTGCAGAGAGTCTTCTGCAGGACAATTGAGACCTGTTGTTTGGCTCCAGGCCAATGATTCTGAGCAAAGTTCTAAGGATGGATGGCTGGGTAGCCCACCTCGCATTCCAATTGTCTCCTAGAAACAAGACAGGTTAGATCTCCTGGATCTGTGGGGAGCAACCGAGGACGCTGAGTTGAAATGGACACCCCTGGGGATGGGTCCTAATGTGCTTTTGTGTCTATGGAGACCTTGGAATGAAGCGGTGGCACGGGGGCCCTAAAGGGTTCTCCTAAACAGAGGCTTTGACACAGCTCCAACGTGCAAGTTTCCCATGTGTAGATGAGATGTTTTCTGATGGGTGAGTCAAGAAACAGCTAGATGCTGCTTTGGAAATCCAGGCCTCTGAGGAGAGATGCCTGGAAACCAAAGCAATGGATCTGATTAGTGCCTAGGGACCTCTTCTTTCCTTTTTACCACTGGGGACATCTGTCTATGGGTTTGAGTGCAGGTAGGTGCTCAGTTGGGCTCAGATTGCCCCTGTTTTTCCTGGGAAGCCATCACTATTGAGATGGATCAGGGACTTTGGAGGTTTATCCTATTAGAAGGGTTGTGGCCATTGGAATGGGCACACACAATTACCTTGGAGAGGGCAGGTACAGTCCTCAGGTTTGGCTCCAGGGGCCTGAGCCTGTAGGTTGTGTAGGCCAGGGCTGTTTGGACAGTTGTCTGAAAACACAAACTCGGCTTATGTTTCGGGTCATAGGTATGGCAGGACTGATTTACAGACCATGAGGAGAACTCTTCGGGATTTGAAAGAAGCGCGAGTGTGAGGCTCCTGCTCAAGTTTTTGTCTCTGGATATCGTTTCACTCATGGTCGTGGAATTTCTGGGTGACCTCATGGGAAATGGACGAGTCTTACTCTCTGGTGGTGTGGCCCCGTCCAAAGAGTTTGGGGTCATTCTGTGGGCTTCAAGAAGTCCGTTTTGTTGTTGTTGTTGTTGTTGTTGTTGTTGTTGTTGTTTTCTTTTTTAACCTCAGGTGTCCCACCAAATGAGGGATTCCAGAGTAGAGCCCTGTGGAGGGGCGACTGGACAATCAGAAATCTGGTTAAAAATTGGGGCCTAGGGACATGTCAAGCCCATTATGACATCTAATGGTCCAGCCACTGAGAGGACTTACTAGAGGACAGGACTCATGCTGAGGGTCACAATGCGTGTGTATGCCCTCGTCGCACTCAAGAATGGGCGGGGCCTCAGGGTGAATGCTGGTTTCTCCTACACTGAACGTTGGACAACGTGCCAACCTCAAGGGTTCTTGCCATGGGTAAGGAGGAGTTCTGATTTCTGCATCACACTCACCCCTGGGCAGTGATTGGAGATAAGGTCTCGGTTCTGAAGCCTGAAAACTGAGGTAGGGAAGAGATGATGACCTAAGGCCATGGCGGGTTTTATGTGCTCAGTGTGCAGTCAGCTTTCTGGGTGTTGGTCAGGAGTTCCGGGCTCAGGTTGTGTTCGACAGTGCATTAGTGCCCAGGGTAGACTATATAATTTGGTTAAAGTCGAGTGCTGTGTAGGTTGATCCTCATTTAAGGTGCCTGGGCAGCTCATGAGGCAATAATTTTTTTTTCTAGAGGGCAGGCAGAGTGCTGCATTGTGGGTCCGGAATTGCCAAACTTGAGGGCTTCGGGGCCAGGAGTGTGAGGACGGAAGTCTGAGAAGTCAAGCTACTTGGGTTTCAGGGCGAGGGCACGGCAGGTACCCCCTGCAGATCTGAACCAATATCTCATGCATCTGAAATCAGGGCGAGGATCAGACGTTGGCTCAGGTTGGAGTTTCTGTTCATGACGGCCGCTTCATGAAGGGAGCGGAATCTCGAGGCCATTGAGGTTTTCCCACGTTGGGAGTTGTGGGATGCCCCCTTCAAGGATTCCTTCTGCGGGACAATTGAGACCTGTTGGACAGCTCCAGGACATCCCATATGGAATGATTCCAGAGCACCTTTCGCGGATGGATGCCTGGGAAGCCCGCCTCGCATTCCAATTGTCTCCTAGCAAGAAGACAGTTTAGATCTGATGGCTCTGCCGGAGCAACCGGGGTGGCTGAGTTGAAATGGACTTTCCTGAGGATGGGTCCTAATGTGTTTTTGTGCCCATGAGGGCCTTGGAATGGGGCGGTGGCACCGGGACCCTGAAGTACTCTCCTAAGCTTTGGACATGGCTCCCATGCACAGGTTTCCTTGTGGAGACGAGATGAGTTCTGATGGGTGCCTCAGGAAAACCCCTATGTTCGTATTGGAATCAGGCTTTTGAGGACACATGCCTGTAACCCAAAGCAATGGATCCTATTATGGCCTAGGTTCCTGTCTGGTTCAATCTTCTTCTCTGGGGACATCCATCTATGGTATGAGTGGAGGTCGATTATCAGCGGTTGTCAGACAGCCCTTGTTTGTTCCGGGCGACCTACACTATTGGGATGGCCTCAGGGACTTTGGAGGTTTCTCCTAATTTGTACGATTTTGGACCATGCAATGGGCAGAATTCCGATGGATTGGTAGGCACAGTCCTAATGTGTGGCTCCAGGGGCCCAGCCTGGAGGGTGTGTGGCCCAAGACTTTGAGGACAGAAGTCTGAAAACACAAACTCAGCTTAGGTTTGGGGACGTAGGTATGGCAGGCCCGATCTACAAACCATGAGAAGAACTCTTCAGGATATGAAGAAAGTGCGAGTCTGAGGCGCTTGCTCAGGCTTTGGTCTCTGGATTTTGTATCAGCGATGGCCACGGAATGTCGGGGAGGCCTCATGGGCCATGGACGAATCTTCCTCTCTGAGGATTTGGCCCAATTCCCAATTGCTTTTCGTCAATCTGTGGGTTGGGAGGACTCATTTCAGTTTTGTTACCTCAGGTGTCCCACCAAAAGAGGAATCCCAAAGCAAAGCCGTGGGGAAGACTGAAGGGACCACCCGAACTATGGTTAAAAATTGGGGCCTAGGGGCATGGCAAGCCCACTATGCTGTCTCTTCATCCAGCCACTGAGTGGCCGTACTTGAGGACTGGGCTCAGCCTGAGGGTCACAATGTGTGTTTGTGACCAATGTGGCCCGCGAGCATGGGCGGGGCTTCATGGGCCACACTGGTTTCAACTACACTGAACGTTGGACAACATGCCAACCACAAGGTTTCTTGCCATGGGGAAGGAGGTCTGATTTCTGCATCACCTTCAACCCTGGGCAGTGACTGGAGAAAAGGTCTAGGTTCTGAAACCTGAAAACCTAGGTTGGGAATAGATGAAGACCTAAGGCCATGGCGGATCGATGTGCTCAGTGTGCGGCCAGCTGTCTGGGAGGGGCCAGGGGGTCCAGGCTCAGGCTGTGTCAGAAAGGGCATTGGTGCCCTGGTCAGCCTATGTATTTGGGGTACAGCCAAGGTCGGTGCAGGTTGATCCTCATTTGGGGTTACTGGGCAGCCCCAGAGGACAATGTTTTTCTTCTGGAGGGCAGGCATAGTGCTGCATTGTAGTTCTGGATTGCCAAACTGGAGGGCTTGTGGGCCAGTAGTCTGACGACAAAAGTCTGAGAACACAAGCTAGGCTTAGGTTTCTGGTGAGGCCATGGCAGGCACAATCTATAGACCTGAATCGAGATCTCGTGCATCTGAAGTCAGGGCGAGGATCAGACGATCGCTCAGGTTGGAGTTTCTGTCCCTGACGGCCCCTTCATGAATGGGGGGGGGCATCACGAGGCCATGGGGGTTTTCCCACGATGGGAGTTGTGAGAAGCTCCAAACTGCAGAGAGTCTTCTGCAGGACAATTGAGACCTGTTGTTTGGCTCCAGGCCAATGATTCTGAGCAGGGTTCTAAGGATGGATGGCTGGGTAGCCCACCTCGCATTCCAATTGTCTCCTACTAACAAGACAGGTTAGATCTCCTGGATCTGTGGGGAGCAACCGAGGACGCTGAGTTGAAATGGACACCCCTGGGGATGGGTCCTAATGTGCTTTTGTGTCTATGGAAACCTTGGAATGAAGCGGTGGCACGGGGGTCCTAAAGGGTTCTCCTAAACAGAGGCTTGACACAGCTCCAACGTGCAAGTTTCCCATGTTTAGATGAGATGTTTTCTGATGGGTGAGTCAAGAAACAGCTAGATGCTGCTTTGGAAATCCAGGCCTCTGAGGAGAGATGCCTGGAAACCAAAGCAATGGATCTGATTAGTGCCTAGGGACCTCTTCTTTCCTTTTTACCACTGGGGACATCTGTCTATGGGTTTGAGTGCAGGTAGGTGCTCAGTTGGGCTCAGATTGCCCCTGTTTTTCCTGGGAAGCCATCACTATTGAGATGGATCAGGGACTTTGGAGGTTTATCCTATTAGAAGGGTTGTGGCCATTGGAATGGGCACACACAATTCCCTTGGAGAGGGCAAGTACAGTCCTCAGGTTTGGCTCCAGGGGCCTGAGCCTGTAGGTTGTGTAGGCCAGGGCTGTTTGGACAGTTGTCTGAAAACACAAACTCGGCTTATGTTTCGGGTCATAGGTATGGCAGGACTGATCTACAGACCATGAGGAGAACTCTTCGGGATTTGAAAGAAGCGCGAGTGTGAGGCTCCTGCTCAAGTTTTTGTCTCTGGATATCGTGTCACTCATTGTCGTGGAATTTCTGGGTGACCTCATGGGAAATGGACGAGTCTTACTCTCTGGTGGTTTGGCCCCGTCCAAAGAGTTTGGGGTCATTCTGTGGGCTTCAAGAAGTCCGTTTTGTTGTTGTTGTTGTTGTTGTTGTTGTTTTCTTTTTTAACCTCAGGTGTCCCACCAAATGAGGGATTCCAGAGTAGAGCCCTGTGGAGGGGCGACTGGACAATCAGAAATCTGGTTAAAAATTGGGGCCTAGGGACATGTCAAGCCCATTATGACATCTAATGGTCCAGCCACTGAGAGGACTTACTAGAGGACAGGACTCATGCTGAGGGTCACAATGCGTGTGTATGCCCTCGTCGCACTCAAGAATGGGCGGGGCCTCAGGGTGAATGCTGGTTTCTCCTACACTGAACGTTGGACAACGTGCCAACCTCAAGGGTTCTTGCCATGGGTAAGGAGGAGTACTGATTTCTGCATCACACTCACCCCTGGGCAGTGATTGGAGATAAGGTCTCGGTTCTGAAGCCTGAAAACTGAGGTAGGGAAGAGATGATGACCTAAGGCCATGGCGGGTTTTATGTGCTCAGTGTGCGGTCAGCTTTCTGGGTGTTGGTCAGGAGTTCCGGGCTCAGGTTGTGTTCGACAGTGCATTAGTGCCCAGGGTAGACTATATAATTTGGTTAAAGTCGAGTGCTGTGTAGGTTGATCCTCATTTAAGGTGCCTGGGCAGCTCATGAGGCAATAATTTTTTTTCTAGAGGGCAGGCAGAGTGCTGCATTGTGGGTCCGGAATTGCCAAACTTGAGGGCTTCGGGGCCAGGAGTGTGAGGACGGAAGTCTGAGAAGACAAGCTACTTGGGTTTCAGGGCGAGGGCACGGCAGGTACCCCCTGCAGATCTGAACCAATATCTCATGCATCTGAAATCAGGGCGAGGTACAGACGTTGGCTCAGGTTGGAGTTTCTGTTCATGACGGCCGCTTCATGAAGGGAGCGGAATCTCGAGGCCATTGAGGTTTTCCCACGTTGGGAGTTGTGGGATGCCCCCTTCAAGGATTCCTTCTGCGGGACAATTGAGACCTGTTGGACAGCTCCAGGACATCCCATATGGAATGATTTCAGAGCACCGTTCGCGGATGGATGCCTGGGAAGCCCGCCTCGCATTCCAATTGTCTCCTAGCAACAAGACAGTTTAGATCTGATGGCTCTGCCGGAGCACCGGGGTGGCTGAGTTGAAATGGACTTTCCTGAGGATGGGTCCTAATGTGTTTTTGTGCCCATGAGGGCCTTGGAATGGGGCGGTGGCACCGGGACCCTGAAGTACTCTCCTAAGCTTTGGACATGGCTCCCATGCACAGGTTTCCTTGTGGAGACGAGATGAGTTCTGATGGGTGCCTCAGGAAAACCCCTATGCTCGTATTGGAATCAGGCTTTTGAGGACACATGCCTGTAACCCAAAGCAATGGATCCTATTATGGCCTAGGTTCCTGTCTGGTTCAATCTTCTTCTCTGGGGACATCCATCTATGGTATGAGTGGAGGTCGATTATCAGCGGTTGTCAGACAGCCCTTGTTTGTTCCGGGCGACCTACACTATTGGGATGGCCTCAGGGACTTTGGAGGTTTCTCCTAATTTGTACGATTTTGGACCATGCAATGGGCAGAATTCCGATGGATTGGTAGGCACAGTCCTAATGTGTGGCTCCAGGGGCCCAGCCTGGAGGGTGTGTGGCCCAAGACTTTGAGGACAGAAGTCTGAAAACACAAACTCAGCTTAGGTTTGGGGACGTAGGTATGGCAGGCCCGATCTACAAACCATGAGAAGAACTCTTCAGGATATGAAGAAAGTGCGAGTCTGAGGCGCTTGCTCAGGCTTTTGTCTCTGGATTTTGTATCAGCGATGGCCGTGGAATGTCGGGGAGGCCTCATGGGCCATGGACGAATCTTCCTCTCTGAGGATTTGGCCCGATTCCCAATTGCTTTTCGTCAGTCTGTGGGTTGGGAGGACTCATTTCAGTTTTGTTACCTCAGGTGTCCCACCAAAAGAGGAATCCCAAAGCAAAGCCGTGGGGAAGACTGAAGGGACAACCCGAACTATGGTTAAAAATTGGGGCCTAGGGGCATGGCAAGCCCACTATGCTGTCTCTTCATCCAGCCACTGAGTGGCCGTACTCGAGGACTGGGCTCAGCCTGAGGGTCTCAATGTGTGTTTGTGACCAATGTGGCCCGCGAGCATGGGCGGGGCTTCATGGGCCACACTGGTTTCAACTACACTGAACGTTGGACAACATGCCAACCACAAGGTTTCTTGCCATGGGGAAGGAGTTCTGATTTCTGCATCACCTTCAACCCTGGGCAGTGACTGGAGAAAAGGTCTAGGTTCTGAAACCTGAAAACCTAGGTTGGGAATAGATGAAGACCTAAGGCCATGGCGGATCGATGTGCTCAGTGTGCGGCCAGCTGTCTGGGAGGGGCCAGGGGGTCCAGGCTCAGGCTGTGTCAGAAAGGGCATTGGTGCCCTGGTCAGCCTATGTATTTGGGGTACAGCCAAGGTCGGTGCAGGTTGATCCTCATTGGGGTTACTGGGCAGCCCCAGAGGACAATGTTTTTCTTCTGGAGGGCAGGCATAGTGCTGCATTGTAGTTCTGGATTGCCAAACTGTAGGGCTTGTGGGCCAGTAGTCTGACGACAAAAGTCTGAGAACACAAGCTAGGCTTAGGTTTCTGGTGAGGCCATGGCAGGCACAATCTATAGACCTGAATCGAGATCTCGTACATCTGAAGTCAGGGCGAGGATCAGACGATCGCTCAGGTTGGAGTTTCTGTCCCTGATGGCCCCTTCATGAATGGGGGGGGGGCATCACGAGGCCATGGGAATTTTCCCACGATGGGAGTTGTGAGAAGCTCCAATCTGCAGAGAGTCTTCTGCAGGACAATTGAGACCTGTTGTTTGGCTCCAGGCCAATGTTTCTGAGCAGGGTTCTAAGGATGGATGGCTGGGTAGCCCACCTCGCATTCCAATTGCCTCCTACTAACAAGACAGGTTAGATCTCCTGGATCTGTGGGGAGCAACCGAGGACGCTGAGTTGAAATGGACACCCCTGGGGATGGGTCCTAATGTGCTTTTGTGTCTATGGAGACCTTGGAATGAAGCGGTGGCACGGGGGCCCTAAAGGGTTCTCCTAAACAGAGGCTTTGACACAGCTCCAACGTGCAAGTTTCCCATGTGTAGATGAGATGTTTTCTGATGGGTGAGTCAAGAAACAGCTAGATGCTGCTTTGGAAATCCAGGCCTCTGAGGAGAGATGCCTGGAAACCAAAGCAATGGATCTGATTAGTGCCTAGGGACCTCTTCTTTCCTTTTTACCACTGGGGACATCTGTCTATGGGTTTGAGTGCAGGTAGGTGCTCAGTTGGGCTCAGATTGCCCCTGTTTTTCCTGGGAAGCCATCACTATTGAGATGGATCAGGGACTTTGGAGGTTTATCCTATTAGAAGGGTTGTGGCCATTGGAATGGGCACACACAATTCCCTTGGAGAGGGCAAGTACAGTCCTCAGGTTTGGCTCCAGGGGCCTGAGCCTGTAGGTTGTGTAGGCCAGGGCTGTTTGGACAGTTGTCTGAAAACACAAACTCGGCTTATGTTTCGGGTCATAGGTATGGCAGGACTGATTTACAGACCATGAGGAGAACTCTTCGGGATTTGAAAGAAGCGCGAGTGTGAGGCTCCTGCTCAAGTTTTTGTCTCTGGATATCGTTTCACTCATGGTCGTGGAATTTCTGGGTGACCTCATGGGAAATGGACGAGTCTTACTCTCTGGTGGTTTGGCCCCGTCCAAAGAGTTTGGGGTCATTCTGTGGGCTTCAAGAAGTCCGTTTTGTTGTTGTTGTTGTTGTTGTTGTTGTTGTTGTTTTCTTTTTTAACCTCAGGTGTCCCACCAAATGAGGGATTCCAGAGTAGAGCCCTGTGGAGGGGCGACTGGACAATCAGAAATCTGGTTAAAAATTGGGGCCTAGGGACATGTCAAGCCCATTATGACATCTAATGGTCCAGCCACTGAGAGGACTTACTAGAGGACAGGACTCATGCTGAGGGTCACAATGCGTGTGTATGCCCTCGTCGCACTCAAGAATGGGCGGGGCCTCAGGGTGAATGCTGGTTTCTCCTACACTGAACGTTGGACAACGTGCCAACCTCAAGGGTTCTTGCCATGGGTAAGGAGGAGTACTGATTTCTGCATCACACTCACCCCTGGGCAGTGATTGGAGATAAGGTCTCGGTTCTGAAGCCTGAAAACTGAGGTAGGGAAGAGATGATGACCTAAGGCCATGGCGGGTTTTATGTGCTCAGTGTGCGGTCAGCTTTCTGGGTGTTGGTCAGGAGTTCCGGGCTCAGGTTGTGTTCGACAGTGCATTAGTGCCCAGGGTAGACTATATAATTTGGTTAAAGTCGAGTGCTGTGTAGGTTGATCCTCATTTAAGGTGCCTGGGCAGCTCATGAGGCAATAATTTTTTTTCTAGAGGGCAGGCAGAGTGCTGCATTGTGGGTCCGGAATTGCCAAACTTGAGGGCTTCGGGGCCAGGAGTGTGAGGACGGAAGTCTGAGAAGACAAGCTACTTGGGTTTCAGGGCGAGGGCACGGCAGGTACCCCCTGCAGATCTGAACCAATATCTCATGCATCTGAAATCAGGGCGAGGTACAGACGTTGGCTCAGGTTGGAGTTTCTGTTCATGACGGCCGCTTCATGAAGGGAGCGGAATCTCGAGGCCATTGAGGTTTTCCCACGTTGGGAGTTGTGGGATGCCCCCTTCAAGGATTCCTTCTGCGGGACAATTGAGACCTGTTGGACAGCTCCAGGACATCCCATATGGAATGATTTCAGAGCACCGTTCGCGGATGGATGCCTGGGAAGCCCGCCTCGCATTCCAATTGTCTCCTAGCAACAAGACAGTTTAGATCTGATGGCTCTGCCGGAGCACCGGGGTGGCTGAGTTGAAATGGACTTTCCTGAGGATGGGTCCTAATGTGTTTTTGTGCCCATGAGGGCCTTGGAATGGGGCGGTGGCACCGGGACCCTGAAGTACTCTCCTAAGCTTTGGACATGGCTCCCATGCACAGGTTTCCTTGTGGAGACGAGATGAGTTCTGATGGGTGCCTCAGGAAAACCCCTATGCTCGTATTGGAATCAGGCTTTTGAGGACACATGCCTGTAACCCAAAGCAATGGATCCTATTATGGCCTAGGTTCCTGTCTGGTTCAATCTTCTTCTCTGGGGACATCCATCTATGGTATGAGTGGAGGTCGATTATCAGCGGTTGTCAGACAGCCCTTGTTTGTTCCGGGCGACCTACACTATTGGGATGGCCTCAGGGACTTTGGAGGTTTCTCCTAATTTGTACGATTTTGGACCATGCAATGGGCAGAATTCCGATGGATTGGTAGGCACAGTCCTAATGTGTGGCTCCAGGGGCCCAGCCTGGAGGGTGTGTGGCCCAAGACTTTGAGGACAGAAGTCTGAAAACACAAACTCAGCTTAGGTTTGGGGACGTAGGTATGGCAGGCCCGATCTACAAACCATGAGAAGAACTCTTCAGGATATGAAGAAAGTGCGAGTCTGAGGCGCTTGCTCAGGCTTTTGTCTCTGGATTTTGTATCAGCGATGGCCGTGGAATGTCGGGGAGGCCTCATGGGCCATGGACGAATCTTCCTCTCTGAGGATTTGGCCCGATTCCCAATTGCTTTTCGTCAGTCTGTGGGTTGGGAGGACTCATTTCAGTTTTGTTACCTCAGGTGTCCCACCAAAAGAGGAATCCCAAAGCAAAGCCGTGGGGAAGACTGAAGGGACAACCCGAACTATGGTTAAAAATTGGGGCCTAGGGGCATGGCAAGCCCACTATGCTGTCTCTTCATCCAGCCACTGAGTGGCCGTACTCGAGGACTGGGCTCAGCCTGAGGGTCTCAATGTGTGTTTGTGACCAATGTGGCCCGCGAGCATGGGCGGGGCTTCATGGGCCACACTGGTTTCAACTACACTGAACGTTGGACAACATGCCAACCACAAGGTTTCTTGCCATGGGGAAGGAGTTCTGATTTCTGCATCACCTTCAACCCTGGGCAGTGACTGGAGAAAAGGTCTAGGTTCTGAAACCTGAAAACCTAGGTTGGGAATAGATGAAGACCTAAGGCCATGGCGGATCGATGTGCTCAGTGTGCGGCCAGCTGTCTGGGAGGGGCCAGGGGGTCCAGGCTCAGGCTGTGTCAGAAAGGGCATTGGTGCCCTGGTCAGCCTATGTATTTGGGGTACAGCCAAGGTCGGTGCAGGTTGATCCTCATTGGGGTTACTGGGCAGCCCCAGAGGACAATGTTTTTCTTCTGGAGGGCAGGCATAGTGCTGCATTGTAGTTCTGGATTGCCAAACTGTAGGGCTTGTGGGCCAGTAGTCTGACGACAAAAGTCTGAGAACACAAGCTAGGCTTAGGTTTCTGGTGAGGCCATGGCAGGCACAATCTATAGACCTGAATCGAGATCTCGTACATCTGAAGTCAGGGCGAGGATCAGACGATCGCTCAGGTTGGAGTTTCTGTCCCTGATGGCCCCTTCATGAATGGGGGGGGGGCATCACGAGGCCATGGGAATTTTCCCACGATGGGAGTTGTGAGAAGCTCCAATCTGCAGAGAGTCTTCTGCAGGACAATTGAGACCTGTTGTTTGGCTCCAGGCCAATGTTTCTGAGCAGGGTTCTAAGGATGGATGGCTGGGTAGCCCACCTCGCATTCCAATTGCCTCCTACTAACAAGACAGGTTAGATCTCCTGGATCTGTGGGGAGCAACCGAGGACGCTGAGTTGAAATGGACACCCCTGGGGATGGGTCCTAATGTGCTTTTGTGTCTATGGAGACCTTGGAATGAAGCGGTGGCACGGGGGCCCTAAAGGGTTCTCCTAAACAGAGGCTTTGACACAGCTCCAACGTGCAAGTTTCCCATGTGTAGATGAGATGTTTTCTGATGGGTGAGTCAAGAAACAGCTAGATGCTGCTTTGGAAATCCAGGCCTCTGAGGAGAGATGCCTGGAAACCAAAGCAATGGATCTGATTAGTGCCTAGGGACCTCTTCTTTCCTTTTTACCACTGGGGACATCTGTCTATGGGTTTGAGTGCAGGTAGGTGCTCAGTTGGGCTCAGATTGCCCCTGTTTTTCCTGGGAAGCCATCACTATTGAGATGGATCAGGGACTTTGGAGGTTTATCCTATTAGAAGGGTTGTGGCCATTGGAATGGGCACACACAATTCCCTTGGAGAGGGCAAGTACAGTCCTCAGGTTTGGCTCCAGGGGCCTGAGCCTGTAGGTTGTGTAGGCCAGGGCTGTTTGGACAGTTGTCTGAAAACACAAACTCGGCTTATGTTTCGGGTCATAGGTATGGCAGGACTGATTTACAGACCATGAGGAGAACTCTTCGGGATTTGAAAGAAGCGCGAGTGTGAGGCTCCTGCTCAAGTTTTTGTCTCTGGATATCGTTTCACTCATGGTCGTGGAATTTCTGGGTGACCTCATGGGAAATGGACGAGTCTTACTCTCTGGTGGTTTGGCCCCGTCCAAAGAGTTTGGGGTCATTCTGTGGGCTTCAAGAAGTCCGTTTTGTTGTTGTTGTTGTTGTTGTTGTTGTTGTTGTTTTCTTTTTTAACCTCAGGTGTCCCACCAAATGAGGGATTCCAGAGTAGAGCCCTGTGGAGGGGCGACTGGACAATCAGAAATCTGGTTAAAAATTGGGGCCTAGGGACATGTCAAGCCCATTATGACATCTAATGGTCCAGCCACTGAGAGGACTTACTAGAGGACAGGACTCATGCTGAGGGTCACAATGCGTGTGTATGCCCTCGTCGCACTCAAGAATGGGCGGGGCCTCAGGGTGAATGCTGGTTTCTCCTACACTGAACGTTGGACAACGTGCCAACCTCAAGGGTTCTTGCCATGGGTAAGGAGGAGTTCTGATTTCTGCATCACACTCACCCCTGGGCAGTGATTGGAGATAAGGTCTCGGTTCTGAAGCCTGAAAACTGAGGTAGGGAAGAGATGATGACCTAAGGCCATGGCGGGTTTTATGTGCTCAGTGTGCAGTCAGCTTTCTGGGTGTTGGTCAGGAGTTCCGGGCTCAGGTTGTGTTCGACAGTGCATTAGTGCCCAGGGTAGACTATATAATTTGGTTAAAGTCGAGTGCTGTGTAGGTTGATCCTCATTTAAGGTGCCTGGGCAGCTCATGAGGCAATAATTTTTTTTCTAGAGGGCAGGCAGAGTGCTGCATTGTGGGTCCGGAATTGCCAAACTTGAGGGCTTCGGGGCCAGGAGTGTGAGGACGGAAGTCTGAGAAGACAAGCTACTTGGGTTTCAGGGCGAGGGCACGGCAGGTACCCCCTGCAGATCTGAACCAATATCTCATGCATCTGAAATCAGGGCGAGGATCAGACGTTGGCTCAGGTTGGAGTTTCTGTTCATGACGGCCGCTTCATGAAGGGAGCGGAATCTCGAGGCCATTGAGGTTTTCCCACGTTGGGAGTTGTGGGATGCCCCCTTCAAGGATTCCTTCTGCGGGACAATTGAGACCTGTTGGACAGCTCCAGGACATCCCATATGGAATGATTCCAGAGCACCTTTCGCGGATGGATGCCTGGGAAGCCCGCCTCGCATTCCAATTGTCTCCTAGCAAGAAGACAGTTTAGATCTGATGGCTCTGCCGGAGCAACCGGGGTGGCTGAGTTGAAATGGACTTTCCTGAGGATGGGTCCTAATGTGTTTTTGTGCCCATGAGGGCCTTGGAATGGGGCGGTGGCACCGGGACCCTGAAGTACTCTCCTAAGCTTTGGACATGGCTCCCATGCACAGGTTTCCTTGTGGAGACGAGATGAGTTCTGATGGGTGCCTCAGGAAAACCCCTATGCTCGTATTGGAATCAGGCTTTTGAGGACACATGCCTGTAACCCAAAGCAATGGATCCTATTATGGCCTAGGTTCCTGTCTGGTTCAATCTTCTTCTCTGGGGACATCCATCTATGGTATGAGTGGAGGTCGATTATCAGCGGTTGTCAGACAGCCCTTGTTTGTTCCGGGCGACCTACACTATTGGGATGGCCTCAGGGACTTTGGAGGTTTCTCCTAATTTGTACGATTTTGGACCATGCAATGGGCAGAATTCCGATGGATTGGTAGGCACAGTCCTAATGTGTGGCTCCAGGGGCCCAGCCTGGAGGGTGTGTGGCCCAAGACTTTGAGGACAGAAGTCTGAAAACACAAACTCAGCTTAGGTTTGGGGACGTAGGTATGGCAGGCCCGATCTACAAACCATGAGAAGAACTCTTCAGGATATGAAGAAAGTGCGAGTCTGAGGCGCTTGCTCAGGCTTTTGTCTCTGGATTTTGTATCAGCGATGGCCGTGGAATGTCGGGGAGGCCTCATGGGCCATGGACGAATCTTCCTCTCTGAGGATTTGGCCCGATTCCCAATTGCTTTTCGTCAATCTGTGGGTTGGGAGGACTCATTTCAGTTTTGGTACCTCAGGTGCCCCACCAAAAGAGGAATCCCAAAGCAAAGCCGTGGGGAAGACTGAAGGGACAACCCGAACTATGGTTAAAAATTGGGGCCTAGGGGCATGGCAAGTCCACTATGCTGTCTCTTCATCCAGCCACTGAGTGGCCGTACTTGAGGACTGGGCTCAGCCTGAGGGTCTCAATGTGTGTTTGTGACCAATGTGGCCCGCGAGCATGAGCGGGGCTTCATGGGCCACACTGGTTTCAACTACACTGAACGTTGGACAACATGCCAACAAAAGGTTTCTTGCCATGGGGAAGGAGGTCTGATTTCTGCATCACCTTCAACCCTGGGCAGTGACTGGAGAAAAGGTCTAGGTTCTGAAACCTGAAAACCTAGGTTGGGAATAGATGAAGACCTATGGCCATGGTGGATCGATGTGCTCAGTGTGCGGCCAGCTGTCTGGGAGGGGCCAGGGGGTCCAGGCTCAGGCTGTGTCAGAAAGGGCATTGGTGCCCTGGTCAGCCTATGTATTTGGGGTACAGCCAAGGTCGGTGCAAGATGATCCTCATTTGGGGTTACTGGGCAGCCCCAGAGGACAATGTTTTTCTTCTGGAGGGCAGGCATAGTGCTGCATTGTAGTTCTGGATTGCCAAACTGGAGGGCTTGTGGGCCAGTAGTCTGACGACAAAAGTCTGAGAACACAAGCTAGGCTTAGGTTTCTGGTGAGGCCATGGCAGGCACAATCTACAGACCTGAATCGAGATCTCGTGCATCTGAAGTCAGGGCGAGGATCAGACGATCGCTCAGGTTGGAGTTTCTGTTTCTGATGGCCCCTTCATGAATGGGGGGGGGGGCATCACGAGGCCATGCGGGTTTTCCCACGATGGGAGTTGTGAGAAGCTCCAAACTGCAGAGAGTCTTCTGCAGGACAATTGAGACCTGTTGTTTGGCTCCAGGCCAATGATTCTGAGCAGGGTTCTAAGGATGGATGGCTGGGTAGCCCACCTCGCATTCCAATTGTCTCCTACTAACAAGACAGGTTAGATCTCCTGGATCTGTGGGGAGCAACCGAGGACGCTGAGTTGAAATGGTCACCCCTGGGGATGGGTCCTAATGTGCTTTTGTGTCTATGGAGACCTTGGAATGAAGCGGTGGCACGGGGGCCCTAAAGGGTTCTCCTAAACAGAGGCTTTGACACAGCTCCAACGTGCAAGGTTCCCATGTGTAGATGAGATGTTTTCTGATGGGTGAGTCAAGAAACAGCTAGATGCTGCTTTGGAAATCCAGGCCTCTGAGGAGAGATGCCTGGAAACCAAAGCAATGGATCTGATTAGTGCCTAGGGACCTCTTCTTTCCTTTTTACCACTGGGGACATCTGTCTATGGGTTTGAGTGCAGGTAGGTGCTCAGTTGGGCTCAGATTGCCCCTGTTTTTCCTGGGAAGCCATCACTATTGAGATGGATCAGGGACTTTGGAGGTTTATCCTATTAGAAGGGTTGTGGCCATTGGAATGGGCACACACAATTCCCTTGGAGAGGGCAAGTACAGTCCTCAGGTTTGGCTCCAGGGGCCTGAGCCTGTAGGTTGTGTAGGCCAGGGCTGTTTGGACAGTTGTCTGAAAACACAAACTCGGCTTATGTTTCGGGTCATAGGTATGGCAGGACTGATCTACAGACCATGAGGAGAACTCTTCGGGATTTGAAAGAAGCGCGAGTGTGAGGCTCCTGCTCAAGTTTTTGTCTCTGGATATCGTGTCACTCATGGTCGTGGAATTTCTGGGTGACCTCATGGGAAATGGACGAGTCTTACTCTCTGGTGGTTTGGCCCCGTCCAAAGAGTTTGGGGTCATTCTGTGGGCTTCAAGAAGTCCGTTTTGTTGTTGTTGTTGTTGTTGTTGTTGTTTTCTTTTTTAACCTCAGGTGTCCCACCAAATGAGGGATTCCAGAGTAGAGCCCTGTGGAGGGGCGACTGGACAATCAGAAATCTGGTTAAAAATTGGGGCCTAGGGACATGTCAAGCCCATTATGACATCTAATGGTCCAGCCACTGAGAGGACTTACTAGAGGACAGGACTCATGCTGAGGGTCACAATGCGTGTGTATGCCCTCGTCGCACTCAAGAATGGGCGGGGCCTCAGGGTGAATGCTGGTTTCTCCTACACTGAACGTTGGACAACGTGCCAACCTCAAGGGTTCTTGCCATGGGTAAGGAGGAGTTCTGATTTCTGCATCACACTCACCCCTGGGCAGTGATTGGAGATAAGGTCTCGGTTCTGAAGCCTGAAAACTGAGGTAGGGAAGAGATGATGACCTAAGGCCATGGCGGGTTTTATGTGCTCAGTGTGCAGTCAGCTTTCTGGGTGTTGGTCAGGAGTTCCGGGCTCAGGTTGTGTTCGACAGTGCATTAGTGCCCAGGGTAGACTATATAATTTGGTTAAAGTCGAGTGCTGTGTAGGTTGATCCTCATTTAAGGTGCCTGGGCAGCTCATGAGGCAATAATTTTTTTTCTAGAGGGCAGGCAGAGTGCTGCATTGTGGGTCCGGAATTGCCAAACTTGAGGGCTTCGGGGCCAGGAGTGTGAGGACGGAAGTCTGAGAAGACAAGCTACTTGGGTTTCAGGGCGAGGGCACGGCAGGTACCCCCTGCAGATCTGAACCAATATCTCATGCATCTGAAATCAGGGCGAGGATCAGACGTTGGCTCAGGTTGGAGTTTCTGTTCATGACGGCCGCTTCATGAAGGGAGCGGAATCTCGAGGCCATTGAGGTTTTCCCACGTTGGGAGTTGTGGGATGCCCCCTTCAAGGATTCCTTCTGCGGGACAATTGAGACCTGTTGGACAGCTCCAGGACATCCCATATGGAATGATTCCAGAGCACCTTTCGCGGATGGATGCCTGGGAAGCCCGCCTCGCATTCCAATTGTCTCCTAGCAAGAAGACAGTTTAGATCTGATGGCTCTGCCGGAGCAACCGGGGTGGCTGAGTTGAAATGGACTTTCCTGAGGATGGGTCCTAATGTGTTTTTGTGCCCATGAGGGCCTTGGAATGGGGCGGTGGCACCGGGACCCTGAAGTACTCTCCTAAGCTTTGGACATGGCTCCCATGCACAGGTTTCCTTGTGGAGACGAGATGAGTTCTGATGGGTGCCTCAGGAAAACCCCTATGCTCGTATTGGAATCAGGCTTTTGAGGACACATGCCTGTAACCCAAAGCAATGGATCCTATTATGGCCTAGGTTCCTGTCTGGTTCAATCTTCTTCTCTGGGGACATCCATCTATGGTATGAGTGGAGGTCGATTATCAGCGGTTGTCAGACAGCCCTTGTTTTTTCCGGGCGACCTACACTATTGGGATGGCCTCAGGGACTTTGGAGGTTTCTCCTAATTTGTACGATTTTTGACCATGCAATGGGCAGAATTCCGATGGATTGGTAGGCACAGTCCTAATGTGTGGCTCCAGGGGCCCAGCCTGGAGGGTGTGTGGCCCAAGACTTTGAGGACAGAAGTCTGAAAACACAAACTCAGCTTAGGTTTGGGGACGTAGGTATGGCAGGCCCGATCTACAAACCATGAGAAGAACTCTTCAGGATATGAAGAAAGTGCGAGTCTGAGGCGCTTGCTCAGGCTTTTGTCTCTGGATTTTGTATCAGCGATGGCCGTGGAATGTCGGGGAGGCCTCATGGGCCATGGACGAATCTTCCTCTCTGAGGATTTGGCCCGATTCCCAATTGCTTTTCGTCAATCTGTGGGTTGGGAGGACTCATTTCAGTTTTGTTACCTCAGGTGTCCCATCAAAAGAGGAATCCCAAAGCAAAGCCGTGGGGAAGACTGAAGGGACAACCCGAACTATGGTTAAAAATTGGGGCCTAGGGGCATGGCAAGTCCACTATGCTGTCTCTTCATCCAGCCACTGAGTGGCCGTACTTGAGGACTGGGCTCAGCCTGAGGGTCTCAATGTGTGTTTGTGACCAATGTGGCCCGCGAGCATGGGCGGGGCTTCATGGGCCACACTGGTTTCAACTACACTGAACGTTGGACAACATGCCAACAAAAGGTTTCTTGCCATGGGGAAGGAGGTCTGATTTCTGCATCACCTTCAACCCTGGGCAGTGACTGGAGAAAAGGTCTAGGTTCTGAAAACTGAAAACCTAGGTTGGGAATAGATGCAGACCTATGGCCATGGCGGATCGATGTGCTCAGTGTGCGGCCAGCTGTCTGGGAGGGGCCAGGGGGTCCAGGCTCAGGCTGTGTCAGAAAGGGCATTGGTGCCCTGGTCAGCCTATGTATTTGGGGTACAGCCAAGGTCGGTGCAAGTTGATCCTCATTTGGGGTTACTGGGCAGCCCCAGAGGACAATGTTTTTCTTCTGGAGGGCAGGCATAGTGCTGCATTGTAGTTCTGGATTGCCAAACTGGAGGGCTTGTGGGCCAGTAGTCTGACGACAAAAGTCTGAGAACACAAGCTAGGCTTAGGTTTCTGGTGAGGCCATGGCAGGCACAATCTACAGACCTGAATCGAGATCTCGTGCATCTGAAGTCAGGGCGAGGATCAGACGATCGCTCAGGTTGGAGTTTCTGTTTCTGATGGCCCCTTCATGAATGGGGGGGGGCATCACGAGGCCATGCGGGTTTTCCCACGATGGGAGTTGTGAGAAGCTCCAAACTGCAGAGAGTCTTCTGCAGGACAATTGAGACCTGTTGTTTGGCTCCAGGCCAATGATTCTGAGCAGGGTTCTAAGGATGGATGGCTGGGTAGCCCACCTCGCATTCCAATTGTCTCCTACTAACAAGACAGGTTAGATCTCCTGGATCTGTGGGGAGCAACCGAGGACGCTGAGTTGAAATGGTCACCCCTGGGGATGGGTCCTAATGTGCTTTTGTGTCTATGGAGACCTTGGAATGAAGCGGTGGCACGGGGGCCCTAAAGGGTTCTCCTAAACAGAGGCTTTGACACAGCTCCAACGTGCAAGGTTCCCATGTGTAGATGAGATGTTTTCTGATGGGTGAGTCAAGAAACAGCTAGATGCTGCTTTGGAAATCCAGGCCTCTGAGGAGAGATGCCTGGAAACCAAAGCAATGGATCTGATTAGTGCCTAGGGACCTCTTCTTTCCTTTTTACCACTGGGGACATCTGTCTACGGGTTTGAGTGCAGGTAGGTGCTCAGTTGGGCTCAGATTGCCCCTGTTTTTCCTGGGAAGCCATCACTATTGAGATGGATCAGGGACTTTGGAGGTTTATCCTATTAGAAGGGTTGTGGCCATTGGAATGGGCACACACAATTCCCTTGGAGAGGGCAAGTACAGTCCTCAGGTTTGGCTCCAGGGGCCTGAGCCTGTAGGTTGTGTAGGCCAGGGCTGTTTGGACAGTTGTCTGAAAACACAAACTCGGCTTATGTTTCGGGTCATAGGTATGGCAGGACTGATCTACAGACCATGAGGAGAACTCTTCGGGATTTGAAAGAAGCGCGAGTGTGAGGCTCCTGCTCAAGTTTTTGTCTCTGGATATCGTGTCACTCATGGTCGTGGAATTTCTGGGTGACCTCATGGGAAATGGACGAGTCTTACTCTCTGGTGGTTTGGCCCCGTCCAAAGAGTTTGGGGTCATTCTGTGGGCTTCAAGAAGTCCGTTTTGTTGTTGTTGTTGTTGTTGTTGTTGTTTTCTTTTTTAACCTCAGGTGTCCCACCAAATGAGGGATTCCAGAGTAGAGCCCTGTGGAGGGGCGACTGGACAATCAGAAATCTGGTTAAAAATTGGGGCCTAGGGACATGTCAAGCCCATTATGACATCTAATGGTCCAGCCACTGAGAGGACTTACTAGAGGACAGGACTCATGCTGAGGGTCACAATGCGTGTGTATGCCCTCGTCGCACTCAAGAATGGGCGGGGCCTCAGGGTGAATGCTGGTTTCTCCTACACTGAACGTTGGACAACGTGCCAACCTCAAGGGTTCTTGCCATGGGTAAGGAGGAGTTCTGATTTCTGCATCACACTCACCCCTGGGCAGTGATTGGAGATAAGGTCTCGGTTCTGAAGCCTGAAAACTGAGGTAGGGAAGAGATGATGACCTAAGGCCATGGCGGGTTTTATGTGCTCAGTGTGCAGTCAGCTTTCTGGGTGTTGGTCAGGAGTTCCGGGCTCAGGTTGTGTTCGACAGTGCATTAGTGCCCAGGGTAGACTATATAATTTGGTTAAAGTCGAGTGCTGTGTAGGTTGATCCTCATTTAAGGTGCCTGGGCAGCTCATGAGGCAATAATTTTTTTTCTAGAGGGCAGGCAGAGTGCTGCATTGTGGGTCCGGAATTGCCAAACTTGAGGGCTTCGGGGCCAGGAGTGTGAGGACGGAAGTCTGAGAAGACAAGCTACTTGGGTTTCAGGGCGAGGGCACGGCAGGTACCCCCTGCAGATCTGAACCAATATCTCATGCATCTGAAATCAGGGCGAGGATCAGACGTTGGCTCAGGTTGGAGTTTCTGTTCATGACGGCCGCTTCATGAAGGGAGCGGAATCTCGAGGCCATTGAGGTTTTCCCACGTTGGGAGTTGTGGGATGCCCCCTTCAAGGATTCCTTCTGCGGGACAATTGAGACCTGTTGGACAGCTCCAGGACATCCCATATGGAATGATTCCAGAGCACCTTTCGCGGATGGATGCCTGGGAAGCCCGCCTCGCATTCCAATTGTCTCCTAGCAAGAAGACAGTTTAGATCTGATGGCTCTGCCGGAGCAACCGGGGTGGCTGAGTTGAAATGGACTTTCCTGAGGATGGGTCCTAATGTGTTTTTGTGCCCATGAGGGCCTTGGAATGGGGCGGTGGCACCGGGACCCTGAAGTACTCTCCTAAGCTTTGGACATGGCTCCCATGCACAGGTTTCCTTGTGGAGACGAGATGAGTTCTGATGGGTGCCTCAGGAAAACCCCTATGCTCGTATTGGAATCAGGCTTTTGAGGACACATGCCTGTAACCCAAAGCAATGGATCCTATTATGGCCTAGGTTCCTGTCTGGTTCAATCTTCTTCTCTGGGGACATCCATCTATGGTATGAGTGGAGGTCGATTATCAGCGGTTGTCAGACAGCCCTTGTTTTTTCCGGGCGACCTACACTATTGGGATGGCCTCAGGGACTTTGGAGGTTTCTCCTAATTTGTACGATTTTTGACCATGCAATGGGCAGAATTCCGATGGATTGGTAGGCACAGTCCTAATGTGTGGCTCCAGGGGCCCAGCCTGGAGGGTGTGTGGCCCAAGACTTTGAGGACAGAAGTCTGAAAACACAAACTCAGCTTAGGTTTGGGGACGTAGGTATGGCAGGCCCGATCTACAAACCATGAGAAGAACTCTTCAGGATATGAAGAAAGTGCGAGTCTGAGGCGCTTGCTCAGGCTTTTGTCTCTGGATTTTGTATCAGCGATGGCCGTGGAATGTCGGGGAGGCCTCATGGGCCATGGACGAATCTTCCTCTCTGAGGATTTGGCCCGATTCCCAATTGCTTTTCGTCAATCTGTGGGTTGGGAGGACTCATTTCAGTTTTGTTACCTCAGGTGTCCCATCAAAAGAGGAATCCCAAAGCAAAGCCGTGGGGAAGACTGAAGGGACAACCCGAACTATGGTTAAAAATTGGGGCCTAGGGGCATGGCAAGTCCACTATGCTGTCTCTTCATCCAGCCACTGAGTGGCCGTACTTGAGGACTGGGCTCAGCCTGAGGGTCTCAATGTGTGTTTGTGACCAATGTGGCCCGCGAGCATGGGCGGGGCTTCATGGGCCACACTGGTTTCAACTACACTGAACGTTGGACAACATGCCAACAAAAGGTTTCTTGCCATGGGGAAGGAGGTCTGATTTCTGCATCACCTTCAACCCTGGGCAGTGACTGGAGAAAAGGTCTAGGTTCTGAAAACTGAAAACCTAGGTTGGGAATAGATGCAGACCTATGGCCATGGCGGATCGATGTGCTCAGTGTGCGGCCAGCTGTCTGGGAGGGGCCAGGGGGTCCAGGCTCAGGCTGTGTCAGAAAGGGCATTGGTGCCCTGGTCAGCCTATGTATTTGGGGTACAGCCAAGGTCGGTGCAAGTTGATCCTCATTTGGGGTTACTGGGCAGCCCCAGAGGACAATGTTTTTCTTCTGGAGGGCAGGCATAGTGCTGCATTGTAGTTCTGGATTGCCAAACTGGAGGGCTTGTGGGCCAGTAGTCTGACGACAAAAGTCTGAGAACACAAGCTAGGCTTAGGTTTCTGGTGAGGCCATGGCAGGCACAATCTACAGACCTGAATCGAGATCTCGTGCATCTGAAGTCAGGGCGAGGATCAGACGATCGCTCAGGTTGGAGTTTCTGTTTCTGATGGCCCCTTCATGAATGGGGGGGGGCATCACGAGGCCATGCGGGTTTTCCCACGATGGGAGTTGTGAGAAGCTCCAAACTGCAGAGAGTCTTCTGCAGGACAATTGAGACCTGTTGTTTGGCTCCAGGCCAATGATTCTGAGCAGGGTTCTAAGGATGGATGGCTGGGTAGCCCACCTCGCATTCCAATTGTCTCCTACTAACAAGACAGGTTAGATCTCCTGGATCTGTGGGGAGCAACCGAGGACGCTGAGTTGAAATGGTCACCCCTGGGGATGGGTCCTAATGTGCTTTTGTGTCTATGGAGACCTTGGAATGAAGCGGTGGCACGGGGGCCCTAAAGGGTTCTCCTAAACAGAGGCTTTGACACAGCTCCAACGTGCAAGGTTCCCATGTGTAGATGAGATGTTTTCTGATGGGTGAGTCAAGAAACAGCTAGATGCTGCTTTGGAAATCCAGGCCTCTGAGGAGAGATGCCTGGAAACCAAAGCAATGGATCTGATTAGTGCCTAGGGACCTCTTCTTTCCTTTTTACCACTGGGGACATCTGTCTACGGGTTTGAGTGCAGGTAGGTGCTCAGTTGGGCTCAGATTGCCCCTGTTTTTCCTGGGAAGCCATCACTATTGAGATGGATCAGGGACTTTGGAGGTTTATCCTATTAGAAGGGTTGTGGCCATTGGAATGGGCACACACAATTCCCTTGGAGAGGGCAAGTACAGTCCTCAGGTTTGGCTCCAGGGGCCTGAGCCTGTAGGTTGTGTAGGCCAGGGCTGTTTGGACAGTTGTCTGAAAACACAAACTCGGCTTATGTTTCGGGTCATAGGTATGGCAGGACTGATCTACAGACCATGAGGAGAACTCTTCGGGATTTGAAAGAAGCGCGAGTGTGAGGCTCCTGCTCAAGTTTTTGTCTCTGGATATCGTGTCACTCATGGTCGTGGAATTTCTGGGTGACCTCATGGGAAATGGACGAGTCTTACTCTCTGGTGGTTTGGCCCCGTCCAAAGAGTTTGGGGTCATTCTGTGGGCTTCAAGAAGTCCGTTTTGTTGTTGTTGTTGTTGTTGTTGTTGTTTTCTTTTTTAACCTCAGGTGTCCCACCAAATGAGGGATTCCAGAGTAGAGCCCTGTGGAGGGGCGACTGGACAATCAGAAATCTGGTTAAAAATTGGGGCCTAGGGACATGTCAAGCCCATTATGACATCTAATGGTCCAGCCACTGAGAGGACTTACTAGAGGACAGGACTCATGCTGAGGGTCACAATGCGTGTGTATGCCCTCGTCGCACTCAAGAATGGGCGGGGCCTCAGGGTGAATGCTGGTTTCTCCTACACTGAACGTTGGACAACGTGCCAACCTCAAGGGTTCTTGCCATGGGTAAGGAGGAGTTCTGATTTCTGCATCACACTCACCCCTGGGCAGTGATTGGAGATAAGGTCTCGGTTCTGAAGCCTGAAAACTGAGGTAGGGAAGAGATGATGACCTAAGGCCATGGCGGGTTTTATGTGCTCAGTGTGCAGTCAGCTTTCTGGGTGTTGGTCAGGAGTTCCGGGCTCAGGTTGTGTTCGACAGTGCATTAGTGCCCAGGGTAGACTATATAATTTGGTTAAAGTCGAGTGCTGTGTAGGTTGATCCTCATTTAAGGTGCCTGGGCAGCTCATGAGGCAATAATTTTTTTTCTAGAGGGCAGGCAGAGTGCTGCATTGTGGGTCCGGAATTGCCAAACTTGAGGGCTTCGGGGCCAGGAGTGTGAGGACGGAAGTCTGAGAAGACAAGCTACTTGGGTTTCAGGGCGAGGGCACGGCAGGTACCCCCTGCAGATCTGAACCAATATCTCATGCATCTGAAATCAGGGCGAGGATCAGACGTTGGCTCAGGTTGGAGTTTCTGTTCATGACGGCCGCTTCATGAAGGGAGCGGAATCTCGAGGCCATTGAGGTTTTCCCACGTTGGGAGTTGTGGGATGCCCCCTTCAAGGATTCCTTCTGCGGGACAATTGAGACCTGTTGGACAGCTCCAGGACATCCCATATGGAATGATTCCAGAGCACCGTTCGCGGATGGATGCCTGGGAAGCCCGCCTCGCATTCCAATTGTCTCCTAGCAACAAGACAGTTTAGATCTGATGGCTCTGCCGGAGCACCGGGGTGGCTGAGTTGAAATGGACTTTCCTGAGGATGGGTCCTAATGTGTTTTTGTGCCCATGAGGGCCTTGGAATGGGGCGGTGGCACCGGGACCCTGAAGTACTCTCCTAAGCTTTGGACATGGCTCCCATGCACAGGTTTCCTTGTGGAGACGAGATGAGTTCTGATGGGTGCCTCAGGAAAACCCCTATGCTCGTATTGGAATCAGGCTTTTGAGGACACATGCCTGTAACCCAAAGCAATGGATCCTATTATGGCCTAGGTTCCTGTCTGGTTCAATCTTCTTCTCTGGGGACATCCATCTATGGTATGAGTGGAGGTCAATTATCAGCGGTTGTCAGACAGCCCTTGTTTGTTCCGGGCGACCTACACTATTGGGATGGCCTCAGGGACTTTGGAGGTTTCTCCTAATTTGTACGATTTTGGCCATGCAATGGGCAGAATTCCGATGGATTGGTAGGCACAGTCCTAATGTGTGGCTCCAGGGGCCCAGCCTGGAGGGTGTGTGGCCCAAGACTTTGAGGACAGAAGTCTGAAAACACAAACTCAGCTTAGGTTTGGGGACGTAGGTATGGCAGGCCCGATCTACAAACCATGAGAAGAACTCTTCAGGATATGAAGAAAGTGCGAGTCTGAGGCGCTTGCTCAGGCTTTTGTCTCTGGATTTTGTATCAGCGATGGCCGTGGAATGTCGGGGAGGCCTCATGGGCCATGGACGAATCTTCCTCTCTGAGGATTTGGCCCGATTCCCAATTGCTTTTCGTCAATCTGTGGGTTGGGAGGACTCATTTCAGTTTTGTTACCTCAGGTGTCCCACCAAAAGAGGAATCCCAAAGCAAAGCCGTGGGGAAGACTGAAGGGACAACCCGAACTATGGTTAAAAATTGGGGCCTAAGGGCATGGCAAGTCCACTATGCTGTCTCTTCATCCAGCCACTGAGTGGCCGTACTTGAGGACTGGGCTCAGCCTGAGGGTCTCAATGTGTGTTTGTGACCAATGTGGCCCGCGAGCATGGGCGGGGCTTCATGGGCCACACTGGTTTCAACTACACTGAACGTTGGACAACATGCCAACCACAAGGTTTCTTGCCATGGGGAAGGAGTTCTGATTTCTGCATCACCTTCAACCCTGGGCAGTGACTGGAGAAAAGGTCTAGGTTCTGAAACCTGAAAACCTAGGTTGGGAATAGATGAAGACCTAAGGCCATGGCGGATCGATGTGCTCAGTGTGCGGCCAGCTGTCTGGGACGGGACAGGGGGTCCAGGCTCAGGCTGTGTCAGAAAGGGCATTGGTGCCCTGGTCAGCCTATGTATTTGGGGTACAGCCAAGGTCGGTGCAGGTTGATCCTCATTTGGGGTTACTGGGCAGCCCCAGAGGACAATGTTTTTCTTCTGGAGGGCAGGCATAGTGCTGCATTGTAGTTCTGGATTGCCAAACTGGAGGGCTTGTGGGCCAGTAGTCTGACGACAAAAGTCTGAGAACACAAGCTATGCTTAGGTTTCTGGTGAGGCCATGGCAGGCACAATCTATAGACCTGAATCGAGATCTCGTACATCTGAAGTCAGGGCGAGGATCAGACGATCGCTCAGGTTGGAGTTTCTGTCCCTGATGGCCCCTTCATGAATGGGGGGGGGGCATCACAGGGCATGGGGGTTTTCCCACGATGGGAGTTGTGAGAAGCTCCAAACTGCAGAGAGTCTTCTGCAGGACAATTGAGACCTGTTGTTTGGCTCCAGGCCAATGATTCTGAGCAGGGTTCTAAGGATGGATGGCTGGGTAGCCCACCTCGCATTCCAATTGTCTCCTACTAACAAGACAGGTTAGATCTCCTGGATCTGTGGGGAGCAACCGAGGACGCTGAGTTGAAATGGACACCCCTGGGGATGGGTCCTAATGTGCTTTTGTGTCTATGGAGACCTTGGAATGAAGCGGTGGCACGGGGCCCCTAAAGGGTTCTCCTAAACAGAGGCTTTGACACAGCTCCAACGTGCAAGTTTCCCATGTGTAGATGAGATGTTTTCTGATGGGTGAGTCAAGAAACAGCTAGATGCTGCTTTGGAAATCCAGGCCTCTGAGGAGAGATGCCTGGAAACCAAAGCAATGGATCTGATTAGTGCCTAGGGACCTCTTCTTTCCTTTTTACCACTGGGGACATCTGTCTACGGGTTTGAGTGCAGGTAGGTGCTCAGTTGGGCTCAGATTGCCCCTGTTTTTCCTGGGAAGCCATCACTATTGAGATGGATCAGGGACTTTGGAGGTTTATCCTATTAGAAGGGTTGTGGCCATTGGAATGGGCACACACAATTCCCTTGGAGAGGGCAAGTACAGTCCTCAGGTTTGGCTCCAGGGGCCTGAGCCTGTAGGTTGTGTAGGCCAGGGCTGTTTGGACAGTTGTCTGAAAACACAAACTCGGCTTATGTTTCGGGTCATAGGTATGGCAGGACTGATCTACAGACCATGAGGAGAACTCTTCGGGATTTGAAAGAAGCGCGAGTGTGAGGCTCCTGCTCAAGTTTTTGTCTCTGGATATCGTGTCACTCATGGTCGTGGAATTTCTGGGTGACCTCATGGGAAATGGACGAGTCTTACTCTCTGGTGGTTTGGCCCCGTCCAAAAAGTTTGGGGTCATTCTGTGGGCTTCAATAAGTCCGTTTTGTTGTTGTTGTTGTTGTTTTTGTTGTTTTCTTTTTTAACCTCAGGTGTCCCACCAAATGAGGGATTCCAGAGTAGAGCCCTGTGGAGTGGCGACTGGACAATCAGAAATCTGGTTAAAAATTGGGGCCTAGGGACATGTCAAGCCCATTATGACATCTAATGGTCCAGCCACTGAGAGGACTTACTAGAGGACCGGACTCATGCTGAGGGTCACAATGCGTGTGTATTCCCTCGTCGCACTCAAGAATGGGCGGGGCCTCAGGGTGAATGCTGGTTTCTCCTACACTGAACGTTGGACAACGTGCCAACCTCAAGGGTTCTTGCCATGGGTAAGGAGGAGTTCTGATTTCTGCATCACACTCACCCCTGGGCAGTGATTGGGGATAAGGTCTCGGTTCTGAAGCCTGAAAACTGAGGTAGGGAAGAGATGATGACCTAAGGCCATGGCGGGTTTTATGTGCTCAGTGTGCAGTCAGCTTTCTGGGTGTTGGTCAGGAGTTCCGGGCTCAGGTTGTGTTCGACAGTGCATTAGTGCCCAGGGTAGACTATATAATTTGGTTAAAGTCGAGTGCTGTGTAGGTTGATCCTCATTTAAGGTGCCTGGGCAGCTCATGAGGCAATAATTTTTTTTCTAGAGGGCAGGCAGAGTGCTGCATTGTGGGTCCGGAATTGCCAAACTTGAGGGCTTCGGGGCCAGGGGTGTGAGGACGGAAGTCTGAGAAGACAAGCTACTTGGGTTTCAGGGCGAGGGCACGGCAGGTACCCCCTGCAGATCTGAACCAATATCTCATGCATCTGAAATCAGGGCGAGGATCAGACGTTGGCTCAGGTTGGAGTTTCTGTTCATGACGGCCGCTTCATGAAGGGAGCGGAATCTCGAGGCCATTGAGGTTTTCCCACGTTGGGAGTTGTGGGATGCACCCTTCAAGGATTCCTTCTGCGCAACAATTGAGACCTGTTGGACAGCTCCAGGACATCCCATATGGAATGATTCCAGAGCACCTTTCACGGATGGATGCCTGGGAAGCCCGCCTCGCATTCCAATTGTCTCCTAGCAAGAAGACAGTTTAGATCTGATGGCTCTGCCGGAGCAACCGGAGTGGCTGAGTTGAAATGGACTTTCCTGAGGATGGGTCCTAATGTGTTTTTGTGCCCATGAGGGCCTTGGAATGGGGCGGTGGCACCGGGACCCTGAAGTACTCTCCTAAGCTTTGGACATGGCTCCCATGCACAGGTTTCCTTGTGGAGACGAGATGAGTTCTGATGGGTGCCTCAGGAAAACCCCTATGCTCGTATTGGAATCAGGCTTTTGAGGACACATGCCTGTAACCCAAAGCAATGGATCCTATTATGGCCTAGGTTCCTGTCTGGTTCAATCTTCTTCTCTGGGGACATCCATCTATGGTATGAGTGGAGGTCGATTATCAGCGGTTGTCAGACAGCCCTTGTTTGTTCCGGGCGACCTACACTATTGGGATGGCCTCAGGGACTTTGGAGGTTTCTCCTAATTTGTACGATTTGGACCATGCAATGGGCAGAATTCCGATGGATTGGTAGGCACAGTCCTAATGTGTGGCTCCAGGGGCCCAGCCTGGAGGGTGTGTGGCCCAAGACTTTGAGGACAGAAGTCTGAAAACACAAACTCAGCTTAGGTTTGGGGACGTAGGTATGGCAGGCCCGATCTACAAACCATGAGAAGAACTCTTCAGGATATGAAGAAAGTGCGAGTCTGAGGCGCTTGCTCAGGCTTTTGTCTCTGGATTTTGTATCAGCGATGGCCGTGGAATGTCGGGGAGGCCTCATGGGCCATGGACGAATCTTCCTCTCTGAGGATTTGGCCCGATTCCCAATTGCTTTTCGTCAATCTGTGGGTTGGGAGGACTCATTTCAGTTTTGTTACCTCAGGTGTCCCACCAAAAGAGGAATCCCAAAGCAAAGCCGTGGGGAAGACTGAAGGGACAACCCGAACTATGGTTAAAAATTGGGGCCTAGGGGCATGGCAAGTCCACTATGCTGTCTCTTCATCCAGCCACTGAGTGGCCGTACTTGAGGACTGGGCTCAGCCTGAGGGTCTCAATGTGTGTTTGTGACCAATGTGGCCCGCGAGCATGGGCGGGGCTTCATGGGCCACACTGGTTTCAACTACACTGAACGTTGGACAACATGCCAACCACAAGGTTTCTTGCCATGGGGAAGGAGGTCTGATTTCTGCATCACCTTCAACCCTGGGCAGTGACTGGAGAAAAGGTCTAGGTTCTGAAACCTGAAAACCTAGGTTGGGAATAGATGAAGACCTAAGGCCATGGCGGATCGATGTGCTCAGTGTGCGGCCAGCTGTCTGGGAGGGGCCAGGGGGTCCAGGCTCAGGCTGTGTCAGAAAGGGCATTGGTGCCCTGGTCAGCCTATGTATTTGGGGTACAGCCAAGGTCAGTGCAGGTTGATCCTCATTTGGGGTTACTGGGCAGCCCCAGAGGACAATGTTTTTCTTCTGGAGGGCAGGCATAGTGCTGCATTGTAGTTCTGGATTGCCAAACTGGAGGGCTTGTGGGCCAGTAGTCTGACGACAAAAGTCTGAGAAAACAAGCTAGGCTTAGGTTTCTGGTGAGGCCATGGCAGGCACAATCTATAGACCTGAATCGAGATCTCGTGCATCTGAAGTCAGGGCGAGGATCAGACGATCGCTCAGGTTGGAGTTTCTGTTTCTGATGGCCCCTTCATGAATGGGGGGAGGGCATAAAGAGGCCATGGGGGTTTTCCCACGATGGGAGTTGTGAGAAGCTCCAAACTGCAGAGAGTCTTCTGCAGGACAATTGAGACCTGTTGTTTGGCTCCAGGCCAATGATTCTGAGCAGGGTTCTAAGGATGGATGGCTGGGTAGCCCACCTCGCATTCCAATTGTCTCCTACTAACAAGACAGGTTAGATCTCCTGGATCTGTGGGGAGCAACCGAGGACGCTGAGTTGAAATGGACACCCCTGGGGATGGGTCCTAATGTGCTTTTGTGTCTATGGAGACCTTGGAATGAAGCGGTGGCACGGGGGCCCTAAAGGGTTCTCCTAAACAGAGGCTTTGACACAGCTCCAACGTGCAAGGTTCCCATGTGTAGATGAGATGTTTTCTGATGGGTGAGTCAAGAAACAGCTAGATGCTGCTTTGGAAATCCAGGCCTCTGAGGAGAGATGCCTGGAAACCAAAGCAATGGATCTGATTAGTGCCTAGGGACCTCTTCTTTCCTTTTTACCACTGGGGACATCTGTCTATGGGTTTGAGTGCAGGTAGGTGCTCAGTTGGGCTCAGATTGCCCCTGTTTTTCCTGGGAAGCCATCACTATTGAGATGGATCAGGGACTTTGGAGGTTTATCCTATTAGAAGGGTTGTGGCCATTGGAATGGGCACACACAATTCCCTTGGAGAGGGCAAGTACAGTCCTCAGGTTTGGCTCCAGGGGCCTGAGCCTGTAGGTTGTGTAGGCCAGGGCTGTTTGGACAGTTGTCTGAAAACACAAACTCGGCTTATGTTTCGGGTCATAGGTATGGCAGGACTGATCTACAGACCATGAGGAGAACTCTTCGGGATTTGAAAGAAGCGCGAGTGTGAGGCTCCTGCTCAAGTTTTTGTCTCTGGATATCGTGTCACTCATGGTCGTGGAATTTCTGGGTGACCTCATGGGAAATGGACGAGTCTTACTCTCTGGTGGTTTGGCCCCGTCCAAAGAGTTTGGGGTCATTCTGTGGGCTTCAAGAAGTCCGTTTTGTTGTTGTTGTTGTTGTTGTTGTTGTTTTCTTTTTTAACCTCAGGTGTCCCACCAAATGAGGGATTCCAGAGTAGAGCCCTGTGGAGGGGCGACTGGACAATCAGAAATCTGGTTAAAAATTGGGGCCTAGGGACATGTCAAGCCCATTATGACATCTAATGGTCCAGCCACTGAGAGGACTTACTAGAGGACAGGACTCATGCTGAGGGTCACAATGCGTGTGTATGCCCTCGTCGCACTCAAGAATGGGCGGGGCCTCAGGGTGAATGCTGGTTTCTCCTACACTGAACGTTGGACAACGTGCCAACCTCAAGGGTTCTTGCCATGGGTAAGGAGGAGTTCTGATTTCTGCATCACACTCACCCCTGGGCAGTGATTGGAGATAAGGTCTCGGTTCTGAAGCCTGAAAACTGAGGTAGGGAAGAGATGATGACCTAAGGCCATGGCGGTTTTATGGGCTCAGTGTGCGGTCAGCTTTCTGGGTGTTGGTCAGGAGTTCCGGGCTCAGGTTGTGTTCGACAGTGCATTAGTGCCCAGGGTAGACTATATAATTTGGTTAAAGTCGAGTGCTGTGTAGGCTGATCCTCATTTAAGGTGCCTGTGCAGCTCATGAGGCAATAATTTTTTTTCTAGAGGGCAGGCAGAGTGCTGCATTGTGGGTCCGGAATTGCCAAACTTGAGGGCTTCGGGGCCAGGAGTGTGAGGACGGAAGTCTGAGAAGACAAGCTACTTGGGTTTCAGGGCGAGGGCACGTCAGGTACCCCCTGCAGATCTGAACCAATATCTCATGCATCTGAAATCAGGGCGAGGATCAGACGTTGGCTCAGGTTGGAGTTTCTGTTCATGACGGCCACTTCATGAAGGGAGCGGAATCTCGAGGCCATTGAGGTTTTCCCACGTTGGGAGTTGTGGGATGCCCCCTTCAAGGATTCCTTCTGCGGGACAATTGAGACCTGTTGGACAGCTCCAGGACATCCCATATGGAATGATTCCAGAGCACCGTTCGCGGATGGATGCCTGGGAAGCCCGCCTCGCATTCCAATTGTCTCCTAGCAAGAAGACAGATTAGATCTGATGGCTCTGCCGGAGCAACCGGGGTGGCTGAGTTGAAATGGACTTTCCTGAGGATGGGTCCTAATGTGTTTTTGTGCCCATGAGGGCCTTGGAATGGGGCGGTGGCACCGGGACCCTGAAGTACTCTCCTAAGCTTTGGACATGGCTCCCATGCACAGGTTTCCTTGTGGAGACGAGATGAGTTCTGATGGGTGCCTCAGGAAAACCCCTATGCTCGTATTGGAATCAGGCTTTTGAGGACACATGCCTGTAACCCAAAGCAATGGATCCTATTATGGCCTAGGTTCCTGTCTGGTTCAATCTTCTTCTCTGGGGACATCCATCTATGGTATGAGTGGAGGTCGATTATCAGCGGTTGTCAGACAGCCCTTGTTTGCTCCGGGCGACCTACACTATTGGGATGGCCTCAGGGACTTTGGAGGTTTCTCCTAATTTGTACGATTTTGGACCATGCAATGGGCAGAATTCCGATGGATTGGTAGGCACAGTCCTAATGTGTGGCTCCAGGGGCCCAGCCTGGAGGGTGTGTGGCCCAAGACTTTGAGGACAGAAGTCTGAAAACACAAACTCAGCTTAGGTTTGGGGACGTAGGTATGGCAGGCCCGATCTACAAACCATGAGAAGAACTCTTCAGGATATGAAGAAAGTGCGAGTCTGAGGCGCTTGCTCAGGCTTTTGTCTCTGGATTTTGTATCAGCGATGGCCATGGAATGTCGGGGAGGCCTCATGGGCCATGGACGAATCTTCCTCTCTGAGGATTTGGCCCGATTCCCAATTGCTTTTCGTCAATCTGTGGGTTGGGAGGACTCATTTCAGTTTTGTTACCTCAGGTGTCCCACCAAAAGAGGAATCCCAAAGCAAAGCCGTGGGGAAGACTGAAGTGACAACCCGAACTATGGTTAAAAATTGGGCCTAGGGGCATGGCAAGCCCACTATGCTGTCTCTTCATCCAGCCACTGAGTGGCCGTACTTGAGGACTGGGCTCAGCCTGAGGGTCACAATGTGTGTTTGTGACCAATGTGGCCCGCGAGCATGGGCGGGGCTTCATGGGCCACACTGGTTTCAGCTACAATGAACGTTGGACAACATGCCAACAAAAGGTTTCTTGCCATGGGGAAGGAGGTCTGATTTCTGCATCACCTTCAACCGTGGGCAGTGACTGGAGAAAAGGTCTAGGTTCTGAAACCTGAAAACCTAGGTTGGGAATAGATGAAGACCTAAGGCCATGGCGGATCGATGTGCTCAGTGTGCGGCCAGCTGTCTGGGAGGGGCCAGGGTGTCCAGGCTCAGGCTGTGTCAGAAAGGGCATTGGTGCCCTGGTCAGCCTATGTATTTGGGGTACAGCCAAGGTCGGTGCAGGTTGATCCTCATTTGGGGTTACTGGGCAGCCCCAGAGGACAATGTTTTTCTTCTGGAGGGCAGGCATGGTGCTGCATTGTAGTTCTGGATTGCCAAACTGGAGGTCTTGTGGGCCAGTAGTCTGACGACAAAAGTCTGAGAACACAAGCTAGGCTTAGGTTTCTGGTGAGGCCATGGCAGGCACAATCTACAGACCTGAATCGAGATCTCGTGCATCTGAAATCAGGGCGAGGATCAGACGATCGCTCAGGTTGGAGTTTCTGTCCCTGATGGCCCCTTCATGAATGGGGGGGGCATCACTAGGCCATGGGGGTTTTCCCACGATGGGAGTTGTGAGAAGTTCCAAACTGCAGAGAGTCTTCTGCAGGACAATTGAGACCTGTTGTTTGGCTCCAGGCCAATGATTCTGAGCAGGGTTCTAAGGATGGATGGCTGGGTAGCCCATCTCGCATTCCAATTGTCTCCTACTAACAAGACAGGTTAGATCTCCTGGATCTGTGGGGAGCAACCGAGGACGCTGAGTTGAAATGGACACCCCTGGGGATGGGTCCTAATGTGCTTTTGTGTCTATGGAGACCTTGCAATGAAGCGGTGGCACGGGGGCCTTAAAGGGTTCTCCTAAACAGAGGCTTTGACACAGCTCCAACGTGCAAGTTTCCCATGTGTAGATGAGATGTTTTCTGATGGGTGAGTCAAGAAACAGCTAGATGCTGCTTTGGAAATCCAGGCCTCTGAGGAGAGATGCCTGGAAACCAAAGCAATGGATCTGATTAGTGCCTAGGGACCTCTTCTTTCCTTTTTACCACTGGGGACATCTGTCTATGGGTTTGAGTGCAGGTAGGTGCTCAGTTGGGCTCAGATTGCCCCTGTTTTTCCTGGGAAGCCATCACTATTGAGATGGATCAGGGACTTTGGAGGTTTATCCTATTAGAAGGGTCGTGGCCATTGGAATGGGCACACACAATTCCCTTGGAGAGGGCAAGTACAGTCCTCAGGTTTGGCTCCAGGGGCCTGAGCCTGTAGGTTGTGTAGGCCAGGGCTGTTTGGACAGTTGTCTGAAAACACAAACTCGGCTTATGTTTCGGGTCATAGGTATGGCAGGACTGATCTACAGACCATGAGGAGAACTCTTCGGGATTTGAAAGAAGGGCGAGTGTGAGGCTCCTGCTCAAGTTTTTGTCTCTGGATATCGTGTCACTCATGGTCGTGGAATTTCTGGGTGACCTCATGGGAAATGGACGAGTCTTACTCTCTGGTGGTTTAGCCCCGTCCAAAGAGTTTGGGGTCATTCTGTGGGCTTCAAGAAGTCTGTTTTGTTGTTGTTGTTGTTGTTGTTGTTGTTGTTTTCTTTTTTAACCTCAGGTGTCCCACCAAATGAGGGATTCCAGAGTAGAGCCCTGTGGAGGGGCGACTGGACAATCAGAAATCTGGTTAAAAATTGGGGCCTAGGGACATGTCAAGCCCATTATGACATCTAATGGTCCAGCCACTGAGAGGACTTACTAGAGGACAGGACTCATGCTGAGGGTCACAATGCGTGTGTATGCCCTCGTCGCACTCAAGAATGGGCGGGGCCTCAGGGTGAATGCTGGTTTCTCCTACACTGAACGTTGGACAACGTGCCAACCTCAAGGGTTCTTGCCATGGGTAAGGAGGAGTTCTGATTTCTGCATCACACTCACCCCTGGGCAGTGATTGGTGATAAGGTCTCGGTTCTGAAGCCTGAAAACTGAGGTAGGGAAGAGATGATGACCTAAGGCCATGGCGGTTTTATGGGCTCAGTGTGCGGTCAGCTTTCTGGGTGTTGGTCAGGAGTTCCGGGCTCAGGTTTTGTTCGACAGTGCATTAGTGCCCAGGGTAGACTATATAATTTGGTTAAAGTCGAGTGCTGTGTAGGCTGATCCTCATTTAAGGTGCCTGGGCAGCTCATGAGGCAATAATTTTTTTTCTAGAGGGCAGGCAGAGTGCTGCATTGTGGGTCCGGAATTGCCAAACTTGAGGGCTTCGGGGCCAGGAGTGTGAGGACGGAAGTCTGAGAAGACAAGCTACTTGGGTTTCAGGGCGAGGGCACGGCAGGTACCCCCTGCAGATCTGAACCAATATCTCATGCATCTGAAATCAGGGCGAGGATCAGACGTTGGCTCAGGTTGGAGTTTCTGTTCATGACGGCCGCTTCATGAAGGGAGCGGAATCTCGAGGCCATTGAGGTTTTCCCACGTTGGGAGTTGTGGGATGCCCCCTTCAAGGATTCCTTCTGCGGGACAATTGAGACCTGTTGGACAGCTCCAGGACATCCCATATGGAATGATTCCAGAGCACCGTTCGCGGATGGATGCCTGGGAAGCCCGCCTCGCATTCCAATTGTCTCCTAGCAAGAAGACAGATTAGATCTGATGGCTCTGCCGGAGCAACCGGGGTGGCTGAGTTGAAATGGACTTTCCTGAGGATGGGTCCTAATGTGTTTTTGTGCCCATGAGGGCCTTGGAATGGGGCGGTGGCACCGGGACCCTGAAGTACTCTCCTAAGCTTTGGACATGGCTCCCATGCACAGGTTTCCTTGTGGAGACGAGATGAGTTCTGATGGGTGCCTCAGGAAAACCCCTATGCTCGTATTGGAATCAGGCTTTTGAGGACACATGCCTGTAACCCAAAGCAATGGATCCTATTATGGCCTAGGTTCCTGTCTGGTTCAATCTTCTTCTCTGGGGATATCCATCTATGGTATGAGTGGAGGTCGATTATCAGCGGTTGTCAGACAGCCCTTGTTTGTTCCGGGCGACCTACACTATTGGGATGGCCTCAGGGACTTTGGAGGTTTCTCCTAATTTGTACGATTTTGGACCATGCAATGGGCAGAATTCCGATGGATTGGTAGGCACAGTCCTAATGTGTGGCTCCAGGGGCCCAGCCTGGAGGGTGTGTGGCCCAAGACTTTGAGGACAGAAGTCTGAAAACACAAACTCAGCTTAGGTTTGGGGACGTAGGTATGGCAGGCCCGATCTACAAACCATGAGAAGAACTCTTCAGGATATGAAGAAAGTGCGAGTCTGAGGCGCTTGCTCAGGCTTTTCTCTCTGGATTTTGTATCAGCGATGGCCATGGAATGTCGGGGAGGCCTCATGGGCCATGGACGAATCTTCCTCTCTGAGGACTTGGCCCGATTCCCAATTGCTTTTCGTCAATCTGTGGGTTGGGAGGACTCATTTCAGTTTTGTTACCTCAGGTGTCCCACCAAAAAGGAATCCCAAAGCAAAGCCGTGGGGAAGACTGAAGGGACAACCCGAACTATGGTTAAAAATTGGGGCCTAGGGGCATGGCAATCCCACGATGCTGTCTCTTCATCCAGCCACTGAGTGGCCGTACTTGAGGACTGGGCTCAGCCTGAGGGTCACAATGTGTGTTTGTGACCAATGTGGCCCGCGAGCATGGGCGGGGCTTCATGGGCCACACTGGTTTCAGCTACAATGAACGTTGGACAACATGCCAACCACATGGTTTCTTGCCATGGGGAAGGAGGTCTGATTTCTGCATCACCTTCAACCGTGGGCAGTGACTGGAGAAAAGGTCTAGGTTCTGAAACCTGAAAACCTAGGTTGGGAATAGATGAAGACCTAAGGCCATGGCGGATCGATGTGCTCAGTGTGCGGCCAGCTGTCTGGGAGGGGCCAGGGTGTCCAGGCTCAGGCTGTGTCAGAAAGGGCATTGGTGCCCTGGTCAGCCTATGTATTTGGGGTACAGCCAAGGTCGGTGCAGGTTGATCCTCATTTGGGGTTACTGGGCAGCCCCAGAGGACAATGTTTTTATTCTGGAGGGCAGGCATGGTGCTGCATTGTAGTTCTGGATTGACAAACTGGAGGTCTTGTGGGCCAGTAGTCTGACGACAAAAGTCTGAGAACACAAGCTAGGCTTAGGTTTCTGGTGAGGCCATGGCAGGCACAATCTACAGACCTGAATCGAGATCTCGTGCATCTGAAATCAGGGCGAGGATCAGACGATCGCTCACGTTGGAGTTTCTGTCCCTGATGGCCCCTTCATGAATGGGGGGGGCATCACTAGGCCATGGGGGTTTTCCCACGATGGGAGTTGTGAGAAGCTCCAAACTGCAGAGAGTCTTCTGCAGGACAATTGAGACCTGTTGTTTGGCTCCAGGCCAATGATTCTGAGCAGGGTTCTAAGGATGGATGGCTGGGTAGCCCATCTCGCATTCCAATTGTCTCCTACTAACAAGACAGGTTAGATCTCCTGGATCTGTGGGGAGCAACCGAGGACGCTGAGTTGAAATGGACACCACTGGGGATGGGTCCTAATGTGCTTTTGTGTCTATGGAGACCTTGCAATGAAGCGGTGGCACGGGGGCCTTAAAGGGTTCTCCTAAACAGAGGCTTTGACACAGCTCCAACGTGCAAGGTTCCCATGTGTAGATGAGATGTTTTCTGATGGGTGAGTCAAGAAACAGCTAGATGCTGCTTTGGAAATCCAGGCCTCTGAGGAGAGATGCCTGGAAACCAAAGCAATGGATCTGATTAGTGCCTAGGGACCTCTTCTTTCCTTTTTACCACTGGGGACATCTGTCTATGGGTTTGAGTGCAGGTAGGTGCTCAGTTGGGCTCAGATTGCCCCTGTTTTTCCTGGGAAGCCATCACTATTGAGATGGATCAGGGACTTTGGAGGTTTATCCTATTAGAAGGGTCGTGGCCATTGGAATGGGCACACACAATTCCCTTGGAGAGGGCAAGTACAGTCCTCAGGTTTGGCTCCAGGGGCCTGAGCCTGTAGGTTGTGTAGGCCAGGGCTGTTTGGACAGTTGTCTGAAAACACAAACTCGGCTTATGTTTCGGGTCATAGGTATGGCAGGACTGATCTACAGACCATGAGGAGAACTCTTCGGGATTTGAAAGAAGGGCGAGTGTGAGGCTCCTGCTCAAGTTTTTGTCTCTGGATATCGTGTCACTCATGGTCGTGGAATTTCTGGGTGACCTCATGGGAAATGGACTAGTCTTACTCTCTGGTGGTTTAGCCCGGTCCAAAGAGTTTGGGGTCATTCAGTGGGCTTCAAGAAGTCTGTTTTGTTGTTGTTGTTGTTGTTGTTGTTGTTGTTGTTTTCTTTTTTAACCTCAGGTGTCCCACCAAATGAGGGATTCCAGAGTAGAGCCCTGTGGAGGGGCGACTGGACAATCAGAAATCTGGTTAAAAATTGGGGCCTAGGGACATGTCAAGCCCATTATGACATCTAATGGTCCAGCCACTGAGAGGACTTACTAGAGGACAGGACTCATGCTGAGGGTCACAATGCGTGTGTATGCCCTCGTCGCACTCAAGAATGGGCGGGGCCTCAGGGTGAATGCTGGTTTCTCCTACACTGAACGTTGGACAACGTGCCAACCTCAAGGGTTCTTGCCATGGGTAAGGAGGAGTTCTGATTTCTGCATCACACTCACCCCTGGGCAGTGATTGGAGATAAGGTCTCGATTCTGAAGCCTGAAAACTGAGGTAGGGAAGAGATGATGACCTAAGGCCATGGCGGGTTTTATGTGCTCAGTGTGCGGTCAGCTTTCTGGGTGTTGGTCAGGAGTTCCAGGCTCAGGTTGTGTTCGACAGTGCATTAGTGCCCAGGGTAGACTATATAATTTGGTTAAAGTCGAGTGCTGTGTAGGTTGATCCTCATTTAAGGTGCCTGGGCAGCTCATGAGGCAATAATTTTTTTTTCTAGAGGGCAGGCAGAGTGCTGCATTGTGGGTCCGGAATTGCCAAACTTGAGGGCTTCGGGGCCAGGAGTGTGAGGACGGAAGTCTGAGAAGACAAGCTACTTGGGTTTCAGGGCGAGGGCACGGCAGGTACCCCCTGCAGATCGAACCAATATCTCATGCATCTGAAATCAGGGCGAGGATCAGACGTTGGCTCAGGTTGGAGTTTCTGTTCATGACGGCCGCTTCATGAAGGGAGCGGAATCTCGAGGCCATTGAGGTTTTCCCACGTTGGGAGTTGTGGGATGCCCCCTTCAAGGATTCCTTCTGCGGGACAATTGAGACCTGTTGGACAGCTCCAGGACATCCCATATGGAATGATTCCAGAGCACCTTTCGCGGATGGATGCCTGGGAAGCCCGCCTCGCATTCCAATTGTCTCCTAGCAACAAGACAGTTTAGATCTGATGGCTCTGCCGGAGCAACCGGGGTGGCTGAGTTGAAATGGACTTTCCTGAGGATGGGTCCTAATGTGTTTTTGTGCCCATGAGGGCCTTGGAATGGGGCGGTGGCACCGGGACCCTGAAGTACTCTCCTAATCTTTGGACATGGCTCCCATGCACAGGTTTCCTTGTGGAGACGAGATGAGTTCTGATGGGTGCCTCAGGAAAACCCCTATGCTCGTATTGGAATCAGGCTTTTGAGGACACATGCCTGTAACCCAAAGCAATGGATCCTATTATGGCCTAGGTTCCTGTCTGGTTCAATCTTCTTCTCTGGGGACATCCATCTATGGTATGAGTGGAGGTCGATTATCAGCGGTTGTCCGACAGCCCTTGTTTGTTCCGGGCGACCTACACTATTGGGATGGCCTCAGGGACTTTGGAGGTTTCTCCTAATTTGTACGATTTTGGACCATGCAATGGGCAGAATTCCGATGGATTGGTAGGCACAGTCCTAATGTGTGGCTCCAGGGGCCCAGCCTGGAGGGTGTGTGGCCCAAGACTTTGAGGACAGAAGTCTGAAAACAGAAACTCAGCTTAGGTTTGGGGACGTAGGTATGGCAGGCCCGATCTACAAACCATGAGAAGAACTCTTCAGGATATGAAGAAAGTGCGAGTCTGAGGCGCTTGCTCAGGCTTTTGTCTCTGGATTTTGTATCAGCGATGGCCATGGAATGTCGGGGAGGCCTCATGGGCCATGGACGAATCTTCCTCTCTGAGGATTTGGCCCGATTCCCAATTGCTTTTCGTCAATCTGTGGGTTGGGAGGACTCATTTCAGTTTTGTTACCTCAGGTGTCCCACCAAAAGAGGAATCCCAAAGCAAAGCCGTGGGGAAGACTGAAGGGACAACCCGAACTATGGTTAAAAATTGGGGCCTAGGGGCATGGCAAGCCCACGATGCTGTCTCTTCATCCAGCCACTGAGTGGCCGTACTTGAGGACTGGGCTCAGCCTGAGGGTCACAATGTGTGTTTGTGACCAATGTGGCCCGCGAGCATGGGCGGGGCTTCATGGGCCACACTGGTTTCAACTACACTGAACGTTGGACAACATGCCAACAAAAGGTTTCTTGCCATGGGGAAGGAGGTCTGATTTCTGCATCACCTTCAACCGTGGGCAGTGACTGGAGAAAAGGTCTAGGTTCTGAAACCTGAAAACCTAGGTTGGGAATAGATGAAGACCTATGGCCATGGCGGATCGATGTGCTCAGTGTGCGGCCAGCTGTCTGGGAGGGGCCAGGGGGTCCAGGCTCAGGCTGTGTCAGAAAGGGCATTGGTGCCCTGGTCAGCCTATGTATTTGGGGTACAGCCAAGGTCGGTGCAGGTTGATCCTCATTGGGGTTACTGGGCAGCCCCAGAGGACAATGTTTTTCTTCTGGAGGGCAGGCAGAGTGCTGCATTGTAGTTCTGGATTGCCAAACTGGAGGGCTTGTGGGCCAGTAGTCTGACGACAAAAGTCTGAGAAAACAAGCTAGGCTTAGGTTTCTGGTGAGGCCATGGCAGGCACAATCTATAGACCTGAATCGAGATCTCGTGCATCTGAAGTCAGGGCGAGGATCAGACGATCGCTCAGGTTGGAGTTTCTGTTTCTGATGGCCCCTTCATGAATGGGGGGGGGCATCACGAGGCCATGCGGGTTTTCCCACGATGGGAGTTGTGAGAAGCTCCAAACTGCAGAGAGTCTTCTGCAGGACAATTGAGACCTGTTGTTTGGCTCCAGGCCAATGATTCTGAGCAGGGTTCTAAGGATGGATGGCTGGGTAGCCCACCTCGCATTCCAATTGTCTCCTACTAACAAGACAGGTTAGATCTCCTGGATCTGTGGGGAGCAACCGAGGACGCTGAGTTGAAATGGTCACCCCTGGGGATGGGTCCTAATGTGCTTTTGTGTCTATGGAGACCTTGGAATGAAGCGGTGGCACGGGGGCCCTAAAGGGTTCTCCTAAACAGAGGCTTTGACACAGCTCCAACGTGCAAGGTTCCCATGTGTAGATGAGATGTTTTCTGATGGGTGAGTCAAGAAACAGCTAGATGCTGCTTTGGAAATCCAGGCCTCTGAGGAGAGATGCCTGGAAACCAAAGCAATGGATCTGATTAGTGCCTAGGGACCTCTTCTTTCCTTTTTACCACTGGGGACATCTGTCTATGGGTTTGAGTGCAGGTAGGTGCTCAGTTGGGCTCAGATTGCCCCTGTTTTTCCTGGGAAGCCATCACTATTGAGATGGATCAGGGACTTTGGAGGTTTATCCTATTAGAAGGGTTGTGGCCATTGGAATGGGCACACACAATTCCCTTGGAGAGGGCAAGTACAGTCCTCAGGTTTGGCTCCAGGGGCCTGAGCCTGTAGGTTGTGTAGGCCAGGGCTGTTTGGACAGTTGTCTGAAAACACAAACTCGGCTTATGTTTCGGGTCATAGGTATGGCAGGACTGATCTACAGACCATGAGGAGAACTCTTCGGGATTTGAAAGAAGCGCGAGTGTGAGGCTCCTGCTCAAGTTTTTGTCTCTGGATATCATGTCACTCATGGTCGTGGAATTTCTGGGTGACCTCATGGGAAATGGACGAGTCTTACTCTCTGGTGGTTTGGCCCCGTCCAAAGAGTTTGGGGTCATTCTGTGGGCTTCAAGAAGTCCGTTTTGTTGTTGTTGTTGTTGTTGTTGTTGTTTTCTTTTTTAACCTCAGGTGTCCCACCAAATGAGGGATTCCAGAGTAGAGCCCTGTGGAGGGGCGACTGGACAATCAGAAATCTGGTTAAAAATTGGGGCCTAGGGACATGTCAAGCCCATTATGACATCTAATGGTCCAGCCAGTGAGAGGACTTACTAGAGGACAGGACTCATGCTGAGGGTCACAATGCCTGTGTATGCCCTCGTCGCACTCAAGAATGGGCGGGGCCTCAGGGTGAATGCTGGTTTCTCCTATACTGAACGTAGGACAACGTGCCAACCTCAAGGGTTCTTGCCATGGGTAAGGAGGAGTTCTGATTTCTGCATCACACTCACCCCTGGGCAGTGATTGGAGATAAGGTCTCGGTTCTGAAGCCTGAAAACTGAGGTAGGGAAGAGATGATGACCTAAGGCCATGGCGGGTTTTATGTGCTCAGTGTGCGGTCAGCTTTCTGGGTGTTGGTCAGGAGTTCCGGGCTCAGGTTGTGTTCGACAGTGCATTAGTGCCCAGGGTAGACTATATAATTTGGTTAAAGTCGAGTGCTGTGTAGGTTGATCCTCATTTAAGGTGCCTGGGCAGCTCATGAGGCAATAATTTTTTTTCTAGAGGGCAGGCAGAGTGCTGCATTGTGGGTCCGGAATTGCCAAACTTGAGGGCTTCGGGGCCAGGAGTGTGAGGACGGAAGTCTGAGAAGACAAGCTACTTGGGTTTCAGGGCGAGGGCACGGCAGGTACCCCCTGCAGATCTGAACCAATATCTCATGCATCTGAAATCAGGGCGAGGATCAGACGTTGGCTCAGGTTGGAGTTTCTGTTCATGACGGCCGCTTCATGAAGGGAGCGGAATCTCGAGGCCATTGAGGTTTTCCCACGTTGGGAGTTGTGGGATGCCCCCTTCAAGGATTCCTTCTGCGGGACAATTGAGACCTGTTGGACAGCTCCAGGACATCCCATATGGAATGATTCCAGAGCACCGTTCGCGGATGGATGCCTGGGAAGCCCGCCTCGCATTCCAATTGTCTCCTAGCAACAAGACAGTTTAGATCTGATGGCTCTGCCGGAGCACCGGGGTGGCTGAGTTGAAATGGACTTTCCTGAGGATGGGTCCTAATGTGTTTTTGTGCCCATGAGGGCCTTGGAATGGGGCGGTGGCACCGGGACCCTGAAGTACTCTCCTAAGCTTTGGACATGGCTCCCATGCACAGGTTTCCTTGTGGAGACGAGATGAGTTCTGATGGGTGCCTCAGGAAAACCCCTATGCTCGTATTGGAATCAGGCTTTTGAGGACACATGCCTGTAACCCAAAGCAATGGATCCTATTATGACCTAGGTTCCTGTCTGGTTCAATCTTCTTCTCTGGGGACATCCATCTATGGTATGAGTGGAGGTCAATTATCAGCGGTTGTCAGACAGCCCTTGTTTGTTCCCGGCGACCTACACTATTGGGATGGCCTCAGGGACTTTGGAGGTTTCTCCTAATTTGTACGATTTTGGACCATGCAATGGGCAGAATTCCGATGGATTGGTAGGCACAGTCCTAATGTGTGGCTCCAGGGGCCCAGCCTGGAGGGTGTGTGGCCCAAGACTTTGAGGACAGAAGTCTGAAAACACAAACTCAGCTTAGGTTTGGGGACGTAGGTATGGCAGGCCCGATCTACAAACCATGAGAAGAACTCTTCAGGATATGAAGAAAGTGCGAGTCTGAGGCGCTTGCTCAGGCTTTTGTCTCTGGATTTTGTATCAGCGATGGCCATGGAATGTCGGGGAGGCCTCATGGGCCATGGACGAATCTTCCTCTCTGAGGATTTGGCCCGATTCCCAATTGCTTTTCGTCAATCTGTGGGTTGGGAGGACTCATTTCAGTTTTGTTACCTCAGGTGTCCCACCAAAAGAGGAATCCCAAAGCAAAGCCGTGGGGAAGACTGAAGGGACAACCCGAACTATGGTTAAAAATTGGGGCCTAGGGGCATGGCAAGCCCACGATGCTGTCTCTTCATCCAGCCACTGAGTGGCCGTACTTGAGGACTGGGCTCAGCCTGAGGGTCACAATGTGTGTTTGTGACCAATGTGGCCCGCGAGCATGGGCGGGGCTTCATGGGCCACACTGGTTTCAACTACACTGAACGTTGGACAACATGCCAACAAAAGGTTTCTTGCCATGGGGAAGGAGGTCTGATTTCTGCATCACCTTCAACCGTGGGCAGTGACTGGAGAAAAGGTCTAGGTTCTGAAACCTGAAAACCTAGGTTGGGAATAGATGAAGACCTATGGCCATGGCGGATCGATGTGCTCAGTGTGCGGCCAGCTGTCTGGGAGGGGCCAGGGGGTCCAGGCTCAGGCTGTGTCAGAAAGGGCATTGGTGCCCTGGTCAGCCTATGTATTTGGGGTACAGCCAAGGTCGGTGCAGGTTGATCCTCATTTGGGGTTACTGGGCAGCCCCAGAGGACAATGTTTTTCTTCTGGAGGGCAGGCATAGTGCTGCATTGTAGTTCTGGATTGCCAAACTGGAGGGCTTGTGGGCCAGTAGTCTGACGACAAAAGTCTGAGAAAACAAGCTAGGCTTAGGTTTCTGGTGAGGCCATGGCAGGCACAATCTATAGACCTGAATCGAGATCTCGTGCATCTGAAGTCAGGGCGAGGATCAGACGATCGCTCAGGTTGGAGTTTCTGTTTCTGTTGGCCCCTTCATGAATGGGGGGGGGCATCACGAGGCCATGCGGGTTTTCCCACGATGGGAGTTGTGAGAAGCTCCAAACTGCAGAGAGTCTTCTGCAGGACAATTGAGACCTGTTGTTTTGCTCCAGGCCAATGATTCTGAGCAGGGTTCTAAGGATCGATGGCTGGGTAGCCCACCTCGCATTCCAATTGTCTCCTACTATCAAGACAGGTTTGATCTCCTGGATCTGTGGGGAGCAACCGAGGACGCTGAGTTGAAATGGTCACCCCTGGGGATGGGTCCTAATGTGCTTTTGTGTCTATGGAGACCTTGGAATGAAGCGGTGGCACGGGGGCCCTAAAGGGTTCTCCTAAACAGAGGCTTTGACACAGCTCCAACGTGCAAGGTTCCCATGTGTAGATGAGATGTTTTCTGATGGGTGAGTCAAGAAACAGCTAGATGCTGCTTTGGAAATCCAGGCCTCTGAGGAGAGATGCCTGGAAACCAAAGCAATGGATCTGATTAGTGCCTAGGGACCTCTTCTTCCCTTTTTACCACTGGGGACATCTGTCTATGGGTTTGAGTGCAGGTAGGTGCTCAGTTGGGCTCAGATTGCCCCTGTTTTTCCTGGGAAGCCATCACTATTGAGATGGATCAGGGACTTTGGAGGTTTATCCTATTAGAAGGGTTGTGGCCATTGGAATGGGCACAAACAATTCCCTTGGAGAGGGCAAGTACAGTCCTCAGGTTTGGCTCCAGGGGCCTGAGCCTGTAGGTTGTGTAGGCCAGGGCTGTTTGGACAGTTGTCTGAAAACACAAACTCGGCTTATGTTTCGGGTCATAGGTATGGCAGGACTGATCTACAGACCATGAGGAGAACTCTTCGGGATTTGAAAGAAGCGCGAGTGTGAGGCTCCTGCTCAAGTTTTTGTCTCTGGATATCGTGTCACTCATGGTCGTGGAATTTCTGGGTGACCTCATGGGAAATGGACGAGTCTTACTCTCTGGTGGTTTGGCCCCGTCCAAAGAGTTTGGGGTCATTCTGTGGGCTTCAAGAAGTCCGTTTTGTTGTTGTTGTTGTTGTTGTTGTTGTTTTCTTTTTTAACCTCAGGTGTCCCACCAAATGAGGGATTCCAGAGTAGAGCCCTGTGGAGGGGCGACTGGACAATCAGAAATCTGGTTAAAAATTGGGGCCTAGGGACATGTCAAGCCCATTATGACATCTAATGGTCCAGCCAGTGAGAGGACTTACTAGAGGACAGGACTCATGCTGAGGGTCACAATGCCTGTGTATGCCCTCGTCGCACTCAAGAATGGGCGGGGCCTCAGGGTGAATGCTGGTTTCTCCTACACTGAACGTTGGACAACGTGCCAACCTCAAGGGTTCTTGCCATGGGTAAGGAGGAGTTCTGATTTCTGCATCACACTCACCCCTGGGCAGTGATTGGAGATAAGGTCTCGGTTCTGAAGCCTGAAAACTGAGGTAGGGAAGAGATGATGACCTAAGGCCATGGCGGGTTTTATGTGCTCAGTGTGTGGTCAGCTTTCTGGGTGTTGGTCAGGAGTTCCGGGCTCAGGTTGTGTTCGACAGTGCATTAGTGCCCAGGGTAGACTATATAATTTGGTTAAAGTCGAGTGCTGTGTAGGTTGATCCTCATTTAAGGTGCCTGGGCAGCTCATGAGGCAATAATTTTTTTTCTAGAGGGCAGGCAGGGTGCTGCATTGTGGGTCCGGAATTGCCAAACTTGAGGGCTTCGGGGCCAGGAGTGTGAGGACGGAAGTCTGAGAAGACAAGCTACTTGGGTTTCAGGGCGAGGGCACGTCAGGTACCCCCTGCAGATCTGAACCAATATCTCATGCATCTGAAATCAGGGCGAAGATCAGACGTTGGCTCAGGTTGGAGTTTCTGTTCATGACGGCCGCTTCATGAAGGGAGCGGAATCTCGAGGCCATTGAGTTTTTCCCACGTTGGGAGTTGTGGGATGCCCCCTTCAAGGATTCCTTCTGCGGGACAATTGAGACCTGTTGGACAGCTCCAGGACATCCCATATGGAATGATTCCAGAGCACCGTTCGCGGATGGATGCCTGGGAAGCCCGCCTCGCATTCCAATTGTCTCCTAGCAACAAGACAGTTTAGATCTGATGGCTCTGCCGGAGCACCGGGGTGGCTGAGTTGAAATGGACTTTCCTGAGGATGGGTCCTAATGTGTTTTTGTGCCCATGAGGGCCTTGGAATGGGGCGGTGGCACCGGACCCTGAAGTACTCTCCTAAGCTTTGGACATGGCTCCCATGCACAGGTTTCCTTGTGGAGACGAGATGAGTTCTGATGGGTGCCTCAGGAAAACCCCTATGCTCGTATTGGAATCAGGCTTTTGAGGACACATGCCTGTAACCCAAAGCAATGGATCCTATTATGGCCTAGGTTCCTGTCTGGTTCAATCTTCTTCTCTGGGGACATCCATCTATGGTATGAGTGGAGGTCAATTATCAGCGGTTGTCAGACAGCCCTTGTTTGTTCCGGGCGACCTACACTATTGGGATGGCCTCAGGGACTTTGGAGGTTTCTCCTAATTTGTACGATTTTGGACCATGCAATGGGCAGAATTCCGATGGATTGGTAGGCACAGTCCTAATGTGTGGCTCCAGGGGCCCAGCCTGGAGGGTGTGTGGCCCAAGACTTTGAGGACAGAAGTCTGAAAACACAAACTCAGCTTAGGTTTGGGGACGTAGGTATGGCAGGCCCGATCTACAAACCATGAGAAGAACTCTTCAGGATATGAAGAAAGTGCGAGTCTGAGGTGCTTGCTCAGGCTTTTGTCTCTGGATTTTGTATCAGCGATGGCCGTGGAATGTCGGGGAGGCCTCATGGGCCATGGACGAATCTTCCTCTCTGAGGATTTGGCCCGATTCCCAATTGCTTTTCGTCAATCTGTGGGTTGGGAGGACTCATTTCAGTTTTGTTACCTCAGGTGTCCCACCAAAAGAGGAATCCCAAAGCAAAGCCGTGGGGAAGACTGAAGGGACAACCCGAACTATGGTTAAAAATTGGGGCCTAGGGGCATGGCAAGCCCACTATGCTGTCTCTTCATCCAGCCACTGAGTGGCCGTACTTGAGGACTGGGCTCAGCCTGAGGGTCTCAATGTGTGTTTGTGAACAATGTGGCCCGCGAGCATGGGCGGGGCTTCATGGGCCACACTGGTTTCAACTACACTGAACGTTGGACAACATGCCAACCACAAGGTTTCTTGCCATGGGGAAGGAGTTCTGATTTCTGCATCACCTTCAACCCTGGGCAGTGACTGGAGAAAAGGTCTAGGTTCTGAAACCTGAAAACCTAGGTTTGGAATAGATGAAGACCTAAGGCCATGGCGGATCGATGTGCTCAGTGTGCGGCCAGCTGTCTGGGAGGGGCCAGGGGGTCCAGGCTCAGGCTGTGTCAGAAAGGGCATTGGTGCCCTGGTCAGCCTATGTATTTGGGGTACAGCCAAGGTCGGTGCAGGTTGATCCTCATTTGGGGTTACTGGGCAGCCCCAGAGGACAATGTTTTTCTTCTGGAGGGCAGGCATAGTGCTGCATTGTAGTTCTGGATTGCCAAACTGGAGGGCTTGTGGGCCAGTAGTCTGACGACAAAAGTCTGAGAACACAAGCTATGCTTAGGTTTCTGGTGAGGCCATGGCAGGCACAATCTATAGACCTGAATCGAGATCTCGTACATCTGAAGTCAGGGCGAGGATCAGACGATCGCTCAGGTTGGAGTTTCTGTCCCTGATGGCCCCTTCATGAATGGGGGGGGGGCATCACGAGGCCATGGGGGTTTTCCCACGATGGGAGCTGTGAGAAGCTCCAAACTGCAGAGAGTCTTCTGCAGGACAATTGAGACCTGTTGTTTGGCTCCAGGCCAATGATTCTGAGCAGGGTTCTAAGGATGGATGGCTGGGTAGCCCACCTCGTATTCCAATTGTCTCCTACTAACAAGACAGGTTAGATCTCCTGGATCTGTGGGGAGCAACCGAGGACGCTGAGTTGAAATGGACACCCCTGGGGATGGGTCCTAATGTGCTTTTGTGTCTATGGAGACCTTGGAATGAAGCGGTGGCACGGGGGCCCTAAAGGGTTCTCCTAAACAGAGGCTTTGACATAGCTCCAACGTGCAAGTTTCCCATGTGTAGATGAGATGTTTTCTGATGGGTGAGTCAAGAAACAGCTAGATGCTGCTTTGGAAATCCAGGCCTCTGAGGAGAGATGCCTGGAAACCAAAGCAATGGATCTGATTAGTGCCTAGGGACCTCTTCTTTCCTTTTTACCACTGGGGACATCTGTCTATGGGTTTGAGTGCAGGTAGGTGCTCAGTTGGGCTCAGATTGCCCCTGTTTTTCCTGGGAAGCCATCACTATTGAGATGGATCAGGGACTTTGGAGGTTTATCCTATTAGAAGGGTTGTGGCCATTGGAATGGGCACACACAATTCCCTTGGAGAGGGCAAGTACAGTCCTCAGGTTTGGCTCCAGGGGCCTGAGCCTGTAGGTTGTGTAGGCCAGGGCTGTTTGGACAGTTGTCTGAAAACACAAACTCGGCTTATGTTTCGGGTCATAGGTATGGCAGGACTGATCTACAGACCATGAGGAGAACTCTTCGGGATTTGAAAGAAGGGCGAGTGTGAGGCTCCTGCTCAAGTTTTTGTCTCTGGATATCGTGTCACTCATGGTCGTGGAATTTCTGGGTGACCTCATGGGAAATGGACGAGTCTTACTCTCTGGTGGTTTGGCCCCGTCCAAAGAGTTTGGGGTCATTCTGTGGGCTTCAAGAAGTCCGTTTTGTTGTTGTTGTTGTTGTTGTTGTTGTTGTTTTCTTTTTTAACCTCAGGTGTCCCACCAAATGAGGGATTCCAGAGTAGAGCCCTGTGGAGGGGCGACTGGACAATCAGAAATCTGGTTAAAAATTGGGGCCTAAGGACATGTCAAGCCCATTATGACATCTAATGGTCCAGCCACTGAGAGGACTTACTAGAGGACAGGACTCATGCTGAGGGTCACAATGCGTGTGTATGCCCTCGTCGCACTCAATAATGGGCGGGGCCTCAGGGTGAATGCTGGTTTCTCCTACACTGGACGTTGGACAACGTGCCAACCTCAAGGGTTCTTGCCATGGGTAAGGAGGAGTTCTGATTTCTGCATCACACTCACCCCTGGGCAGTGATTGGAGATAAGGTCTCGGTTCTGAAGCCTGAAAACTGAGGTAGGGAAGAGATGATGACCTAAGGCCATGGCGGGTTTTATGTGCTCAGTGTGCAGTCAGCTTTCTGGGTGTTGGTCAGGAGTTCCGGGCTCAGGTTGTGTTCTACAGTGCATTAGTGCCCAGGGTAGACTATATAATTTGGTTAAAGTCGAGTGCTGTGTAGGTTGATCCTCATTTAAGGTGCCTGGGCAGCTCATTAGGCAATAATTTTTTTTTTTTTTCTAGAGGGCAGGCAGAGTGCTGCATTGTGGGTCCGGAATTGCCAAACTTGAGGGCTTCGGGGCCTGGAGTGTGAGGACGGAAGTCTGAGAAGACAAGCTACTTGGGTTTCAGGGCGAGGGCACGGCAGGTACCCCCTGCAGATCTGAACCAATATCTCATGCATCTGAAATCAGGGCGAGGATCAGACGTTGGCTCAGGTTGGAATTTCTGTTCATGACGGCCACTTCATGAAGGGAGCGGAATCTCGAGGCCATTGAGGTTTTCCCACGTTGGGAGTTGTGGGATGCCCCCTTCAAGGATTCCTTCTGCGGGACAATTGAGACCTGTTGGACAGCTCCAGGACATCCCATATGGAATGATTCCAGAGCACCTTTCGCGGATGGATGCCTGGGAAGCCCGCCTCGCATTCCAATTGTCTCCTAGCAAGAAGACAGTTTAGATCTGATGGCTCTGCCGGAGCAACCGGGGTGGCTGAGTTGAAATGGACTTTCCTGAGGATGGGTCCTAATGTCTTTTTGTGCCCATGAGGGCCTTGGAATGGGGCGGTGGCACCGGGACCCTGAAGTACTCTCCTAAGCTTTGGACATGGCTCCCATGCACAGGTTTCCTTGTGGAGACGAGATGAGTTCTGATGGGTGCCTCAGGAAAACCCCTATGCTCGTATTGGAATCAGCCTTTTGAGGACACATGCCTGTAACCCAAAGCAATGGATCCTATTATGGCCTAGGTTCCTGTCTGGTTCAATCTTCTTCTCTGGGGACATCCATCTATGGTATGAGTGGAGGTCGATTATCAGCGGTTGTCAGACAGCCCTTGTTTGTTCCGGGCGACCTACACTATTGGGATGGCCTCAGGGACTTTGGAGGTTTCTCCTAATTTGTACGATTTTGGACCATGCAATGGGCAGAATTCCGATGGATTGGTAGGCACAGTCCTAATGTGTGGCTCCAGGGGCCCAGCCTGGAGGGTGTGTGGCCCAAGACTTTGAGGACAGAAGTCTGAAAACACAAACTCAGCTTAGGTTTGGGGACGTAGGTATGGCAGGCCCGATCTACAAACCATGAGAAGAACTCTTCAGGATATGAAGAAAGTGCGAGTCTGAGGCGCTTGCTCAGGCTTTGGTCTCTGGATTTTGTATCAGCGATGGCCGTGGAATGTCGGGGAGGCCTCATGGGCCATGGACGAATCTTCCTCTCTGAGGATTTGGCCCGATTCCCAATTGCTTTTCGTCAATCTGTGGGTTGGGAGGACTCATTTCAGTTTTGTTACCTCAGGTGTCCCACCAAAAGAGGAATCCCAAAGCAAAGCCGTGGGGAAGCCTGAAGGGACAACCCGAACTATGGTTAAAAATTGGGGCCTAGGGGCATGGCAAGTCCAATATGCTGTCTCTTCATCCAGCCACTGAGTGGCCGTACTTGAGGACTGGGCTCAGCCTGAGGGTCTCAATGTGTGTTTGTGACCAATGTGGCCCGCGAGCATGGGCGGGGCTTCATGGGCCACACTGGTTTCAACTACACTGAACGTTGGACAACATGCCAACCACAAGGTTTCTTGCCATGGGGAAGGAGGTCTGATTTCTGCATCACCTTCAACCCTGGGCAGTGACTGGAGAAAAGGTCTAGGTTCTGAAACCTGAAAACCTAGGTTGGGAATAGATGAAGACCTAAGGCCATGGCGGATCGATGTGCTCAGTGTGCGGCCAGCTGTCTGGGAGGGGCCAGGGGGTCCAGGCTCAGGCTGTGTCAGAAAGGGCATTGGTGCCCTGGTCAGCCTATGTATTTGGGGTACAGCCAAGGTCGGTGCAGGTTGATCCTCATTTGGGGTTACTGGGCAGCCCCAGAGGACAATGTTTTTCTTCTGGAGGGCAGGCATAGTGCTGCATTGTAGTTCTGGATTGCCAAACTGGAGGGCTTGTGGGCCAGTAGTCTGACGACAAAAGTCTGAGAAAACAAGCTAGGCTTAGGTTTCTGGTGAGGCCATGGCAGGCACAATCTATAGACCTGAATCGAGATCTCGTGCATCTGAAGTCAGGGCGAGGATCAGACGATCGCTCAGGTTGGAGTTTCTGTTTCTGATGGCCCCTTCATGAATGGGGGGGGCATCACGAGGCCATGGGGGTTTTCCCACGATGGGAGTTGTGAGAAGCTCCAAACTGCAGAGAGTCTTCTGCAGGACAATTGAGACCTGTTGTTTGGCTCCAGGCCAATGATTCTGAGCAGGGTTCTAAGGATGGATGGCTGGGTAGCCCACCTCGCATTCCAATTGTCTCCTACTAACAAGAAAGGTTAGATCTCCTGGATCTGTGGGGAGCAACCGAGGACGCTGTGTTGAAATGGACACCCCTGGGGATGGGTCCTAATGTGCTTTTGTGTCTATGGAGACCTTGGAATGAAGCGGTGGCACGGGGGCCCTAAAGGGTTCTCCTAAACAGAGGCTTTGACACAGCTCCAACGTGCAAGGTTCCCATGTGTAGATGAGATGTTTTCTGATGGGTGAGTCAAGAAACAGCTAGATGCTGCTTTGGAAATCCAGGCCTCTGAGGAGAGATGCCTGGAAACCAAAGCAATGGATCTGATTAGTGCCTAGGGACCTCTTCTTTCCTTTTTACCACTGGGGACATCTGTCTATGGGTTTGAGTGCAGGTAGGTGCTCAGTTGGGCTCAGATTGCCCCTGTTTTTCCTGGGAAGCCATCACTATTGAGATGGATCAGGGACTTTGGAGGTTTATCCTATTAGAAGGGTTGTGGCCATTGGAATGGGCACACACAATTCCCTTGGAGAGGGCAAGTACAGTCCTCAGGTTTGGCTCCAGGGGCCTGAGCCTGTAGGCTGTGTAGGCCAGGGCTGTTTGGACAGTTGTCTGAAAACACAAACTCGGCTTATGTTTCGGGTCATAGGTATGGCAGGACTGATCTACAGACCATGAGGAGAACTCTTCGGGATTTGAAAGAAGCGCGAGTGTGAGGCTCCTGCTCAAGTTTTTGTCTCTGGATATCGTGTCACTCATGGTCGTGGAATTTCTGGGTGACCTCATGGGAAATGGACGAGTCTTACTCTCTGGTGGTTTGGCCCCGTCCAAAGAGTTTGGGGTCATTCTGTGGTCTTCAAGAAGTCCGTTTTGTTGTTGTTGTTTTTGTTGTTGTTGTTTTCTTTTTTAACCTCAGGTGTCCCACCAAATGAGGGATTCCAGAGTAGAGCCCTGTGGAGGGGCGACTGGACAATCAGAAAAATGGTTAAAAATTGGGGCCTAGGGACATGTCAAGCCCATTATGACGTCTAATGGTCCAGCCACTGAGAGGACTTACTAGAGGACAGGACTCATGCTGAGGGTCACAATGCGTGTGTATGCCCTCGTCGCACTCAAGAATGGGCGGGGCCTCAGGGTGAATGCTGGTTTCTCCTACACTGAACGTTGGACAACGTGCCAACCTCAAGGGTTCTTGCCATGGGTAAGGAGGAGTTCTGATTTCTGCATCACACTCACCCCTGGGCAGTGATTGGAGATAAGGTCTCGGTTCTGAAGCCTGAAAACTGAGGTAGGGAAGAGATGATGACCTAAGGCCATGGCGGGTTTTATGTGCTCAGTGTGCAGTCAGCTTTCTGGGTGTTGGTCAGGAGTTCCGGGCTCAGGTTGTGTTCGACAGTGCATTAGTGCCCAGGGTAGACTATATAATTTGGTTAAAGTCGAGTGCTGTGTAGGTTGATCCTCATTTAAGGTGCCTGGGCAGCTCATGAGGCAATAATTTTTTTTCTAGAGGGCAGGCAGAGTGCTGCATTGTGGGTCCGGAATTGCCAAACTCGAGGGCTTCGGGGCCAGGAGTGTGAGGACGGAAGTCTGAGAAGACAAGCTACTTGGGTTTCAGGGCGAGGGCACGGCAGGTACCCCCTGCAGATCTGAACCAATATCTCATGCATCTGAAATCAGGGCGAGGATCAGACGTTGGCTCAGGTTGGAGTTTCTGTTCATGACGGCCGCTTCATGAAGGGAGCGGAATCTCGAGGCCATTGAGGTTTTCCCACGTTGGGAGTTGTGGGATGCCCCCTTCAAGGATTCCTTCTGCGGGACAATTGAGACCTGTTGGACAGCTCCAGGACATCCCATATGGAATGATTCCAGAGCACCTTTCGCGGATGGATGCCTGGGAAGCCCGCCTCGTATTCCAATTGTCTCCTAGCAACAAGACAGTTTAGATGTGATGGCTCTGCCGGAGCAACCGGGGTGGCTGAGTTGAAATGGACTTTCCTGAGGATGGGTCCTAATGTGTTTTTGTGCCCATGAGGGCCTTGGAATGGGGCGGTGGCACCGGGACCCTGAAGTACTCTCCTAAGCTTTGGACATGGCTCCCATGCACAGGTTTCCTTGTGGAGACGAGATGAGTTCTGATGGGTGCCTCAGGAAAACCCCTATGCTCGTATTGGAATCAGGCTTTTGAGGACACATGCCTGTAACCCAAAGCAATGGATCCTATTATGGCCTAGGTTCCTGTCTGGTTCAATCTTCTTCTCTGGGGACATCCATCTATGGTATGAGTGGAGGTCGATTATCAGCGGTTGTCCGACAGCCGTTGTTTGTTCCAGGCGACCTACACTATTGGGATGGCCTCAGGGACGTTGGAGGTTTCTCCTAATTTGTACGATTTTGGACCATGCAATGGGCAGAATTCCGATGGATTGGTAGGCACAGTCCTAATGTGTGGCTCCAGGGGCCAGCCTGGAGGGTGTGTGGCCCAAGACTTTGAGGACAGAAGTCTGAAAACACAAACTCAGCTTAGGTTTGGGGACGTAGGTATGGAAGGCCCGATCTACAAACCATGATAAGAACTCTTCAGGATATGAAGAAAGTGCGAGTCTGAGGCGCTTGCTCAGGCATTTGTCTCTGGATTTTGTATCAGCGATGGCCATGGAATGTCGGGGAGGCCTCATGGGCCATGGACGAATCTTCCTCTCTGAGGATTTGGCCCAATTCCCAATTGATTTTCGTCAATCTGTGGGTTGGGAGGACTCATTTCAGTTTTGTTACCTCAGGTGTCCCACCAAAAGAGGAATCCCAAAGCAAAGCCGTGGGGAAGACTGAAGGGACAACCCGAACTATGGTTAAAAATTGGGGCCTAGGGGCATGGCAAGCCCACTATGCTGTCTCTTCATCCAGCCACTGAGTGGCCGTACTTGAGGACTGGGCTCAGCCTGAGGGTCACAATGTGTGTTTGTGACCAATGTGGCCCGCGAGCATGGGCGGGGCTTCATGGGCCACACTGGTTTCAACTACACTGAACGTTGGACAACATGCCAACAAAAGGTTTCTTGCCATGGGGAAGGAGGTCTGATTTCTGCATCACCTTCAACCCTGGGCAGTGACTGGAGAAAAGGTCTAGGTTCTGAAACCTGAAAACCTAGGTTGGGAATAGATGAAACCTATGGCCATGGCGGATCGATGTGCTCAGTGTGCGGCCAGCTGTCTGGGAGGGGCCAGGGGGTCCAGGCTCAGGCTGTGTCAGAAAGGGCATTGGTGCCCTGGTCAGCCTATGTATTTGGGGTACAGCCAAGGTCGGTGCAGGTTGATCCTCATTTGGGGTTACTGGGCAGCCCCAGACGACAATGTTTTTCTTCTGGAGGGCAGGCATAGTGCTGCATTGTAGTTCTGGATTGCCAAACTGGAGGGCTTGTGGGCCAGTAGTCTGACGACAAAAGTCTGAGAAAACAAGCTAGGCTTAGGTTTCTGGTGAGGCCATGGCAGGCACAATCTATAGACCTGAATCGAGATCTCGTGCATCTGAAGTCAGGGCGAGGATCAGACGATCGCTCAGGTTGGAGTTTCTGTTTCTGATGGCCCCTTCATGAATGGGGGGGGCATCAAGAGGCCATGCGGGTTTTCCCACGATGGGAGTTGTGAGAAGCTCCAAACTGCAGAGAGTCTTCTGCAGGACAATTGAGACCTGTTGTTTGGCTCCAGGCCAATGATTCTGAGCAGGGTTCTAAGGATGGATGGCTGGGTAGCCCACCTCGCATTCCAATTGTCTCCTACTAACAAGACAGGTTAGATCTCCTGGATCTGTGGGGAGCAACCGAGGACGCTGAGTTGAAATGGTCACCCCTGGGGATGGGTCCTAATGTGCTTTTGTGTCTATGGAGACCTTGGAATGAAGCGGTGGCACGGGGGCCCTAAAGGGTTCTCCTAAACAGAGGCTTTGACACAGCTCCAACGTGCAAGTTTCCCATGTGTAGATGAGATGTTTTCTGATGGGTGAGTCAAGAAACAGCTAGATGCTGCTTTGGAAATCCAGGCCTCTGAGGAGAGATGCCTGGAAACCAAAGCAATGGATCTGATTAGTGCCTAGGGACCTCTTCTTTCCTTTTTACCACTGGGGACATCTGTCTATGGGTTTGAGTGCAGGTAGGTGCTCAGTTGGGCTCAGATTGCCCCTGTTTTTCCTGGGAAGCCATCACTATTGAGATGGATCAGGGACTTTGGAGGTTTATCCTATTAGAAGGGTCGTGGCCATTGGAATGGGCACACACAATTCCCTTGGAGAGGGCAAGTACAGTCCTCAGGTTTGGCTCCAGGGGCCTGAGCCTGTAGGTTGTGTAGGCCAGGGCTGTTTGGACAGTTGTCTGAAAACACAAACTCGGCTTATGTTTCGGGTCATAGGTATGGCAGGACTGATCTACAGACCATGAGGAGAACTCTTCGGGATTTGAAAGAAGCGCGAGTGTGAGGCTCCTGCTCAAGTTTTTGTCTCTGGATATCGTGTCACTCATGGTCGTGGAATTTCTGGGTGACCTCATGGGAAATGGACGAGTCTTACTCTCTGGTGGTTTGGCCCCGTCCAAAGAGTTTGGGGTCATTCTGTGGGCTTCAAGAAGTCCGTTTTGTTGTTGTTGTTGTTGTTGTTGTTGTTTTCTTTTTTAACCTCAGGTGTCCCACCAAATGAGGGATTCCAGAGTAGAGCCCTGTGGAGGGGCGACTGGACAATCAGAAATCTGGTTAAAAATTGGGGCCTAGGGACATGTCAAGCCCATTATGACATCTAATGGTCCAGCCACTGAGAGGACTTACTAGAGGACAGGACTCATGCTGAGGGTCACAATGCGTGTGTATGCCCTCGTCGCACTCAAGAATGGGCGGGGCCTCAGGGTGAATGCTGGTTTCTCCTACACTGAACGTTGGACAACGTGCCAACCTCAAGGGTTCTTTCCATGGGTAAGGAGGAGTTCTGATTTCTGCATCACACTCACCCCTGGGCAGTGATTGGAGATAAGGTCTCGGTTCTGAAGCCTGAAAACTGAGGTAGGGAAGAGATGATGACCTAAGGCCATGGCGGGTTTTATGTGCTCAGTGTGCGGTCAGCTTTCTGGGTGTTGGTCAGGAGTTCCGGGCTCAGGTTGTGTTCGACAGTGCATTAGTGCCCAGGGTAGACTATATAATTTGGTTAAAGTCGAGTGCTGTGTAGGTTGATCCTCATTTAAGGTGCCTGGGCAGCTCATGAGGCAATAATTTTTTTTCTAGAGGGCAGGCAGAGTGCTGCATTGTGGGTCCGGAATTGCCAAACTTGAGGGCTTCGGGGCCAGGAGTGTGAGGACGGAAGTCTGAGAAGACAAGCTACTTGGGTTTCAGGGCGAGGGCACGGCAGGTACCCCCTGCAGATCTGAACCAATATCTCATGCATCTGAAATCAGGGCGAGGATCAGACGTTGGCTCAGGTTGGAGTTTCTGTTCATGACGGCCGCTTCATGAAGGGAGCGGAATCTCGAGGCCATTGAGGTTTTCCCACGTTGGGAGTTGTGGGATGCCCCCTTCAAGGATTCCTTCTGCGGGACAATTGAGACCTGTTGGACAGCTCCAGGACATCCCATATGGAATGATTCCAGAGCACCGTTCGCGGATGGATGCCTGGGAAGCCCGCCTCGCCTTCCAATTGTCTCCTAGCAACAAGACAGTTTAGATCTGATGGCTCTGCCGGAGCAACCGGGGTGGCTGAGTTGAAATGGACTTTCCTGAGGATGGGTCCTAATGTGTTTTTGTGCCCATGAGGGCCTTGGAATGGGGCGGTGGCACCGGGACCCTGAAGTACTCTCCTAAGCTTTGGACATGGCTCCCATGCACAGGTTTCCTTGTGGAGACGAGATGAGTTCTGATGGGTGCCTCAGGAAAACCCCTATGCTCGTATTGGAATCAGGCTTTTGAGGACACATGCCTGTAACCCAAAGCAATGGATCCTATTATGGCCTAGGTTCCTGTCTGGTTCAATCTTCTTCTCTGGGGACATCCATCTATGGTATGAGTGGAGGTCGATTATCAGCGGTTGTCAGACAGCCCTTGTTTGTTCCGGGCGACCTACACTATTGGGATGGCCTCAGGGACTTTGGAGGTTTCTCCTAATTTGTACGATTTTGGACCATGCAATGGGCAGAATTCCGATGGATTGGTAGGCACAGTCCTAATGTGTGGCTCCAGGGGCCCAGCCTGGAGGGTGTGTGGCCCAAGACTTTGAGGACAGAAGTCTGAAAACACAAACTCAGCTTAGGTTTGGGGACGTAGGTATGGCAGGCCCGATCTACAAACCATGAGAAGAACTCTTCAGGATATGAAGAAAGTGCGAGTCTGAGGCGCTTGCTCAGGCTTTTGTCTCTGGATTTTGTATCAGCGATGGCCGTGGAATGTCGGGCCATGGACGAACTTCCTCTCTGAGGATTTGGCCCGATTCCCAATTGCTTTTCGTCAATCTGTGGGTTGGGAGGACTCATTTCAGTTTTGTTACCTCAGGTGTCCCACCAAAAGAGGAATCCCAAAGCAAAGCCGTGGGGAAGACTGAAGGGACAACCCGAACTATGGTTAAAAATTGGGGCCTAGGGGCATGGCAAGCCCACTATGCTGTCTCTTCATCCAGCCACTGAGTGGCCGTACTTGAGGACTGGGCTCAGCCTGAGGGTCTCAATGTGTGTTTGTGACCAATGTGGCCCGCGAGCATGGGCGGGTTTCATGGGCCACACTGGTTTCAACTACACTGAACGTTGGACAACATGCCAACCACAAGGTTTCTTGCCATGGGGAAGGAGTTCTGATTTCTGCATCACCTTCAACCCTGGGCAGTGACTGGAGAAAAGGTCTAGGTTCTGAAACCTGAAAACCTAGGTTGGGAATAGATGAAGACCTAAGGCCATGGCGGATCGATGTGCTCAGTGTGCGGCCAGCTGTCTGGGAGGGGCCAGGGGGTCCAGGCTCAGGCTGTGTCAGAAAGGGCATTGGTGCCCTGGTCAGCCTATGTATTTGGGGTACAGCCAAGGTCGGTGCAGGTTGATCCTCATTTGGGGTTACTGGGCAGCCCCAGAGGACAATGTTTTTCTTCTGGAGGGCAGGCATAGTGCTGCATTGTAGTTCTGGATTGCCAAACTGGAGGTCTTGTGGGCCAGTAGTCTGACGACAAAAGTCTGAGAACACAAGCTATGCTTAGGTTTCTGGTGAGGCCATGGCAGGCACAATCTATAGACCTGAATCGAGATCTCGTACATCTGAAGTCAGGGCCTGGATCAGACGATCGCTCAGGTTGGAGTTTCTGTCCCTGATGGCCCCTTCATGAATGGGGGGGGGCATCACGAGGCCATGGGGGTTTTCCCACGATGGGAGTTGTGAGAAGCTCCAAACTGCAGAGAGTCTTCTGCAGGACAATTGAGACCTGTTGTTTGGCTCCAGGCCAATGATTCTGAGCAGGGTTCTAAGGATGGATGGCTGGGTAGCCCACCTCGCATTCCAATTGTCTCCTACTAACAAGACAGGTTAGATCTCCTGGATCTGTGGGGAGCAACCGAGGACGCTGAGTTGAAATGGACACCCCTGGGGATGGGTCCTAATGTGCTTTTGTGTCTATGGAGACCTTGGAATGAAGCGGTGGCACGGGGGCCCTAAAGGGTTCTCCTAAACAGAGGCTTTGACACAGCTCCAACGTGCAAGGTTCCCATGTGTAGATGAGATGTTTTCTGATGGGTGAGTCAAGAAACAGCTAGATGCTGCTTTGGAAATCCAGGCCTCTGAGGAGAGATGCCTGGAAACCAAAGCAATGGATCTGATTAGTGCCTAGGGACCTCTTCTTTCCTTTTTACCACTGGGGACATCTGTCTATGGGTTTGAGTGCAGGTAGGTGCTCAGTTGGGCTCAGATTGCCCCTGTTTTTACTGGGAAGCCATCACTATTGAGATCGATCAGGGACTTTGGAGGTTTATCCTATTAGAAGGGTTGTGGCCATTGGAATGGGCACACACAATTCCCTTGGAGAGGGCAAGTACAGTCCTCAGGTTTGGCTCCAGGGGCCTGAGCCTGTAGGTTGTGTAGGCCAGGGCTGTTTGGACAGTTGTCTGAAAACACAAACTCGGCTTATGTTTCGGGTCATAGGTATGGCAGGACTGATCTACAGACCATGAGGAGAACTCTTCGGGATTTGAAAGAAGCGCGAGTGTGAGGCTCCTGCTCAAGTTTTTGTCTCTGGATATCGTTTCACTCATGGTCGTGGAATTTCTGGGTGACCTCATGGGAAATGGACGAGTCTTACTCTCTGGTGGTATGGCCCCGTCCAAAGAGTTTGGGGTCATTCTGTGGGCTTCAAGAAGTCCGTTTTGTTGTTGTTGTTGTTGTTGTTGTTGTTTTCTTTTTTAACCTCAGGTGTCCCACCAAATGAGGGATTCCAGAGTAGAGCCCTGTGGAGGGGCGACTGGACAATCAGAAATCTGGTTAAAAATTGGGGCCTAGGGACATGTCAAGCCCATTATGACATCTAATGGTCCAGCCACTGAGAGGACTTACTAGAGGACAGGACTCATGCTGAGGGTCACAATGCGTGTGTATGCCCTCGTCGCACTCAAGAATGGGCGGGGCCTCAGGGTGAATGCTGGTTTCTCCTACACTGAACGTTGGACAACGTGCCAACCTCAAGGGTTCTTGCCATGGGTAAGGAGGAGTTCTGATTTTTGCATCACACTCACCCCTGGGCAGTGATTGGAGATAAGGTCTCGGTTCTGAAGCCTGAAAACTGAGGTAGGGAAGAGATGATGACCTAAGGCCATGGCGGGTTTTATGTGCTCAGTGTGCAGTCAGCTTTCTGGGTGTTGGTCAGGAGTTCCGGGCTCAGGTTGTGTTTGACAGTGCATTAGTGCCCAGGGTAGACTATATAATTTGGTTAAAGTCGAGTGCTGTGTAGGTTGATCCTCATTTAAGGTGCCTGGGCAGCTCATGAGGCAATAATTTTTTTTCTAGAGGGCAGGCAGAGTGCTGCATTGTGGGTCCGGAATTGCCAAACTTGAGGGCTTCGGGGCCAGGAGTGTGAGGACGGAAGTCTGAGAAGACAAGCTACTTGGGTTTCAGGGCGAGGGCACGGCAGGTACCCCCTGCAGATCTGAACCAATATCTCATGCATCTGAAATCAGGGCGAGGATCAGACGTTGGCTCAGGTTGGAGTTTCTGTTCATGACGGCCGCTTCATGAAGGGAGCGGAATCTCGAGGCCATTGAGGTTTTCCCACGTTGGGAGTTGTGGGATGCCCCCTTCAAGGATTCCTTCTCCGGGACAATTGAGACCTGTTGGACAGCTCCAGGACATCCCATATGGAATGATTCCAGAGCACCTTTCGCGGATGGATGCCTGGGAAGCCCGCCTCGCATTCCAATTGTCTCCTAGCAAGAAGACAGTTTAGATCTGATGGCTCTGCCGGAGCAACCGGGGTGGCTGAGTTGAAATGGACTTTCCTGAGGATGGGTCCTAATGTGTTTTTGTGCCCATGAGGGCCTTGGAATGGGGCGGTGGCACCGGGACCCTGAAGTACTCTCCTAAGCTTTGGACATGGCTCCCATGCACAGGTTTCCTTGTGGAGACGAGATGAGTTCTGATGGGTGCCTCAGGAAAACCCCTATGCTCGTATTGGAATCAGCCTTTTGAGGACACATGCCTGTAACCCAAAGCAATGGATCCTATTATGGCCTAGGTTCCTGTCTGGTTCAATCTTCTTCTCTGGGGACATCCATCTATGGTATGAGTGGAGGTCGATTATCAGCGGTTGTCAGACAGCCCTTGTTTGTTCCGGACGACCTACACTATTGGGATGGCCTCAGGGACTTTGGAGGTTTCTCCTAATTTGTACGATTTTGGACCATGCAATGGGCAGAATTCCGATGGATTGGTAGGCACAGTCCTAATGTGTGGCTCCAGGGGCCCAGCCTGGAGGGTGTGTGGCCCAAGACTTTGAGGACAGAAGTCTGAAAACACAAACTCAGCTTAGGTTTGGGCACGTAGGTATGGCAGGCCCGATCTACAAACCATGAGAAGAACTCTTCAGGATATGAAGAAAGTGCGAGTCTGAGGCGCTTGCTCAGGCTTTGGTCTCTAGATTTTGTATCAGCGATGGCCGTGGAATGTCGGGGAGGCCTCATGGGCCATGGACGAATCTTCCTCTCTGAGGATTTGGCCCGATTCCCAATTGCTTTTCGTCAATCTGTGGGTTGGGAGGACTCATTTCAGTTTTGTTACCTCAGGTGTCCCACCAAAAGAGGAATCCCAAAGCAAAGCCGTGGGGAAGACTGAAGGGACAACCCGAACTATGGTTAAAAATTGGGGCCTAGGGGCATGGCAAGTCCACTATGCTGTCTCTTCATCCAGCCACTGAGTGGCCGTACTTGAGGACTGGGCTCAGCCTGAGGGTCTCAATGTGTGTTTGTGACCAATGTGGCCCGCGAGCATGGGCGGGGCTTCATGGGCCACACTGGTTTCAACTACACTGAACGTTGGACAACATGCCAACCACATGGTTTCTTGCCATGGGGAAGGAGGTCTGATTTCTGCATCACCTTCAACCCTGGGCAGTGACTGGAGAAAAGGTCTAGGTTCTGAAACCTGAAAACCTAGGTTGGGAATAGATGAAGACCTAAGGCCATGGCGGATCGATGTGCTCAGTGTGCGGCCAGCTGTCTGGGAGGGGCCAGGGGGTCCAGGCTCAGGCTGTGTCAGAAAGTGTATTGGTGCCCTGGTCAGCCTATGTATTTGGGGTACAGCCAAGGTCGGTGCAGGTTGATCCTCATTTGGGGTTACTGGGCAGCCCCAGAGGACAATGTTTTTCTTCTGGAGGGCAGGCAGAGTGCTGCATTGTAGTTCTGGATTGCCAAACTGGAGGGCTTGTGGGCCAGTAGTCTGACGACAAAAGTCTGAGAAAACAAGCTAGGCTTAGGTTTCTGGTGAGGCCATGGCAGGCACAATCTATAGACCTGAATCGAGATCTCGTGCATCTGAAGTCAGGGCGAGGATCAGACGATCGCTCAGGTTGGAGTTTCTGTCCCTGATGGCCCCTTCATGAATGGGGGGGGGCATCACGAGGCCATGCGGGTTTTCCCACGATGGGAGTTGTGAGAAGCTCCAAACTGCAGAGAGTCTTCTGCAGGACAATTGAGACCTGTTGTTTGGCTCCAGGCCAATGATTCTGAGCAGGGTTCTAAGGATGGATGGCTGGGTAGCCCACCTCGCATTCCAATTGTCTCCTACTAACAAGACAGGTTAGATCTCCTGGATCTGTGGGGAGCAACCGAGGACGCTGAGTTGAAATGGACACCCCTGGGGATGGGTCCTAATGTGCTTTTGTGTCTATGGAGACCTTGGAATGAAGCGGTGGCACGGGGGCCCTAAAGGGTTCTCCTAAACAGAGGCTTTGACACAGCTCCAACGTGCAAGGTTCCCATGTGTAGATGAGATGTTTTCTGATGGGTGAGTCAAGAAACAGCTAGATGCTGCTTTGGAAATCCAGGCCTCTGAGGAGAGATGCCTGGAAACCAAAGCATTGGATCTGATTAGTGCCTAGGGACCTCTTCTTTCCTTTTTACCACTGGGGACATCTGTCTATGGGTTTGAGTGCAGGTAGGTGCTCAGTTGGGCTCAGATTGCCCCTGTTTTTCCTGGGAAGCCATCACTATTGAGATGGATCAGGGACTTTGGAGGTTTATCCTATTAGAAGGGTTGTGGCCATTGGAATGGGCACACACAATTCCCTTGGAGAGGGCAAGTACAGTCCTCAGGTTTGGCTCCAGGGGCCTGAGCCTGTAGGTTGTGTAGGCCAGGGCTGTTTGGACAGTTGTCTGAAAACACAAACTCGGCTTATGTTTCGGGTCATAGGTATGGCAGGACTGATCTACAGACCATGAGGAGAACTCTTCGGGATTTGAAAGAAGGGCGAGTGTGAGGCTCCTGCTCAAGTTTTTGTCTCTGGATATCGTGTCACTCATGGTCGTGGAATTTCTGGGTGACCTCATGGGAAATGGACGAGTCTTACTCTCTGGTGGTTTGGCCCCGTCCAAAGAGTTTGGGGTCATTCTGTGGGCTTCAAGAAGTCCGTTTTGTTGTTGTTGTTGTTGTTGTTTTCTTTTTTAACCTCAGGTGTCCCACCAAATGAGGGATTCCAGAGTAGAGCCCTGTGGAGGGGCGACTGGACAATCAGAAATCTGGTTAAAAATTGGGGCCTAGGGACATGTCAAGCCCATTATGACATCTAATGGTCCAGCCACTGAGAGGACTTACTAGAGGACAGGACTCATGCTGAGGGTCACAATGCGTGTGTATGCCCTCGTCGCACTCAATAATGGGCGGGGCCTCAGGGTGAATGCTGGTTTCTCCTACACTGAACGTTGGACAACGTGCCAACCTCAAGGGTTCTTGCCATGGGTAAGGAGGAGTTCTGATTTCTGCATCACACTCACCCCTGGGCAGTGATTGGAGATAAGGTCTCGGTTCTGAAGCCTGAAAACTGAGGTAGGGAAGAGATGATGACCTAAGGCCATGGCGGTTTTATGGGCTCAGTGTGCGGTCAGCTTTCTGGGTGTTGGTCAGGAGTTCCGGGCTCAGGTTGTGTTCGACAGTGCATTAGAGCCCAGGGTAGACTATATAATTTGGTTAAAGTCGAGCGCTGTGTAGGCTGATCCTCATTTAATGTGCCTGGGCAGCTCATGAGGCAATAATTTTTTTTCTAGAGGGCAGGCAGAGTGCTGCATTGTGGGTCCGGAATTGCCAAACTTGAGGGCTTCGGGGCCAGGAGTGTGAGGACGGAAGTCTGAGAAGACAAGCTACTTGGGTTTCAGGGCGAGGGCACGGCAGGTACCCCCTGCAGATCTGAACCAATATCTCATGCATCTGAAATCAGGGCGAGGATCAGACGTTGGCTCAGGTTGGAGTTTCTGTTCATGACGGCCGCTTCATGAAGGGAGCGGAATCTCGAGGCCATTGAGGTTTTCCCACGTTGGGAGTTGTGGGATGCCCCCTTCAAGGATTCCTTCTGCGGGACAATTGAGACCTGTTGGACAGCTCCAGGACATCCCATATGGAATGATTCCAGAGCACCGTTCGCGGATGGATGCCTGGGAAGCCCGCCTCGCATTCCAATTGTCTCCTAGCAAGAAGACAGATTAGATCTGATGGCTCTGCCGGAGCAACCGGGGTGGCTGAGTTGAAATGGACTTTCCTGAGGATGGGTCCTAATGTGTTTTTGTGCCCATGAGGGCCTTGGAATGGGGCGGTGGCACCGGGACCCTGAAGTACTCTCCTAAGCTTTGGACATGGCTCCCATGCACAGGTTTCCTTGTGGAGACGAGATGAGTTCTGATGGGTGCCTCAGGAAAACCCCTATGCTCGTATTGGAATCAGGCTTTTGAGGACACATGCCTGTAACCCAAAGCAATGGATCCTATTATGGCCTAGGTTCCTGTCTGGTTCAATCTTCTTCTCTGGGGACATCCATCTATGGTATGAGTGGAGGTCGATTATCAGCGGTTGTCAGACAGCCCTTGTTTGTTCCGGGCGACCTACACTATTGGGATGGCCTCAGGGACTTTGGAGGTTTCTCCTAATTTGTACGATTTTGGACCATGCAATGGGCAGAATTCCGATGGATTGGTAGGCACAGTCCTAATGTGTGGCTCCAGGGGCCCAGCCTGGAGGGTGTGTGGCCCAAGACTTTGAGGACAGAAGTCTGAAAACACAAACTCAGCTTAGGTTTGGGGACGTAGGTATGGCAGGCCCGATCTACAAACCATGAGAAGAACTCTTCAGGATATGAAGAAAGTGCGAGTCTGAGGCGCTTGCTCAGGCTTTTGTCTCTGGATTTTGTATCAGCGATGGCCATGGAATGTCGGGGAGGCCTCATGGGCCATGGACGAATCTTCCTCTCTGAGGATTTGGCCCGATTCCCAATTGCTTTTCGTCAATCTGTGGGTTGGGAGGACTCATTTCAGTTTTGTTACCTCAGGTGTCCCACCAAAAGAGGAATCCCAAAGCAAAGCCGTGGGGAAGACTGAAGGGACAACCCGAACTATGGTTAAAAATTGGGGCCTAGGGGCATGGCAAGCCCACTATGCTGTTTCTTCATCCAGCCACTGAGTGGCCGTACTTGAGGACTGGGCTCAGCCTGAGGGTCACAATGTGGGTTTGTGACCAATGTGGCCCGCGAGCATGGGCGGGGCTTCATGGGCCACACTGGTTTCAGCTACAATGAACGTTGGACAACATGCCAACCACATGGTTTCTTGCCATGGGGAAGGAGGTCTGATTTCTGCATCACCTTCAACCCTGGGCAGTGACTGGAGAAAAGGTCTAGGTTCTGAAACCTGAAAACCTAGGTTGGGAATAGATGAAGACCTAAGGCCATGGCGGATCGATGTGCTCAGTGTGTGGCCAGCTGTCTGGGCGGGGCCAGGGGGTCCAGGCTCAGGCTGTGTCAGAAAGGGCATTGGTGCCCTGGTCAGCCTATGTATTTGGGGTACAGCCAAGGTCGGTGCAGGTTGATCCTCATTTGGGGTTACTGGGCAGCCCCAGAGGACAATGTTTTTCTTCTGGAGGGCAGGCATGGTGCTGCATTGTAGTTCTGGATTGCCAAACTGGAGGTCTTGTGGGCCAGTAGTCTGACGACAAAAGTCTGAGAACACAAGCTAGGCTTAGGTTTCTGGTGAGGCCATGGCAGGCACAATCTACAGACCTGAATCGAGATCTCGTGCATCTGAAGTCAGGGCGAGGATCAGACGATCGCTAAGGTTGGAGTTTCTGTCCCTGATGGCCCCTTCATGAATGGGGGGGGCATCACGAGGCCATGGGGGTTTTCCCACGATGGGAGTTGTGAGAAGCTCCAAACTGCAGAGAGTCTTCTGCAGGACAATTGAGACCTGTTGTTTGGCTCCAGGCCAATGATTCTGAGCAGGGTTCTAAGGATGGATGGCTGGGTAGCCCATCTCGCATTCCAATTGTCTCCTACTAACAAGACAGGTTAGATCTCCTGGATCTGTGGGGAGCAACCGAGGACGCTGAGTTGAAATGGACACCCCTGGGGATGGGTCCTAATGTGCTTTTGTGTCTATGGAGACCTTGGAATGAAGCGGTGGCACGGGGGCCCTAAAGGGTTCTCCTAAACAGAGGCTTTGACACAGCTCCAACGTGCAAGTTTCCCATGTGTAGATGAGATGTTTTCTGATGGGTGAGTCAAGAAACAGCTAGATGCTGCTTTGGAAATCCAGGCCTCTGAGGAGAGATGCCTGGAAACCAAAGCAATGGATCTGATTAGTGCCTAGGGACCTCTTCTTTCCTTTTTACCACTGGGGACATCTGTCTATGGGTTTGAGTGCAGGTAGGTGCTCAGTTGGGCTCAGATTGCCCCTGTTTTTCCTGGGAAGCCATCACTATTGAGATGGATCAGGGACTTTGGAGGTTTATCCTATTAGAAGGGTCGTGGCCATTGGAATGGGCACACACAATTCCCTTGGAGAGGGCAAGTACAGTCCTCAGGTTTGGCTCCAGGGGCCTGAGCCTGTAGGTTGTGTAGGCCAGGGCTGTTTGGACAGTTGTCTGAAAACACAAACTCGGCTTATGTTTCGGGTCATAGGTATGGCAGGACTGATCTACAGACCATGAGGAGAACTCTTCGGGATTTGAAAGAAGGGCGAGTGTGAGGCTCCTGCTCAAGTTTTTGTCTCTGGATATCGTGTCACTCATGGTCGTGGAATTTCTGGGTGACCTCATGGGAAATGGACGAGTCTTACTCTCTGGTGGTTTGGCCCCGTCCAAAGAGTTTGGGGTCATTCTGTGGGCTTCAAGAAGTCTGTTTTGTTGTTGTTGTTGTTGTTGTTGTTGTTTTCTTTTTTAACCTCAGGTGTCCCACCAAATGAGGGATTCCAGAGTAGAGCCCTGTGGAGGGGCGACTGGACAATCAGAAATCTGGTTAAAAACTGGGGCCTAGGGACATGTCAAGCCCATTATGACATCTAATGGTCCAGCCACTGAGAGGACTTACTAGAGGACAGGACTCATGCTGAGGGTCACAATGCGTGTGTATGCCCTCGTCGCACTCAAGAATGGGCGGGGCCTCAGGGTGAATGCTGGTTTCTCCTACACTGAACGTTGGACAACGTGCCAACCTCAAGGGTTCTTGCCATGGGTAAGGAGGAGTTCTGATTTCTGCATCACACTCACCCCTGGGCAGTGATTGGAGATAAGGTCTCGATTCTGAAGCCTGAAAACTGAGGTAGGGAAGAGATGATGACCTAAGGCCATGGCGGGTTTTATGTGCTCAGTGTGCGGTCAGCTTTCTGGGTGTTGGTCAGGAGTTCCGGGCTCAGGTTGTGTTCGACAGTGCATTAGTGCCCAGGGTAGACTATATAATTTGGTTAAAGTCGAGTGCTGTGTAGGTTGATCCTCATTTAAGGTGCCTGGGCAGCTCATGAGGCAATAATTTTTTTTTCTAGAGGGCAGGCAGAGTGCTGCATTGTGGGTCCGGAATTGCCAAACTTGAGGGCTTCGGGGCCAGGAGTGTGAGGACGGAAGTCTGAGAAGACAAGCTACTTGGGTTTCAGGGCGAGGGCACGGCAGGTACCCCCTGCAGATCTGAACCAATATCTCATGCATCTGAAATCAGGGCGAGGATCAGACGTTGGCTCAGGTTGGAGTTTCTGTTCATGACGGCCGCTTCATGAAGGGAGCGGAATCTCGAGGCCATTGAGGTTTTCCCACGTTGGGAGTTGTGGGATGCCCCCTTCAAGGATTCCTTCTGCGGGACAATTGAGACCTGTTGGACAGCTCCAGGACATCCCATATGGAATGATTCCAGAGCACCGTTCGCGGATGGATGCCTGGGAAGCCCGCCTCGCATTCCAATTGTCTCCTAGCAAGAAGACAGATTAGATCTGATGGCTCTGCCGGAGCAACCGGGGTGGCTGAGTTGAAATGGACTTTCCTGAGGATGGGTCCTAATGTGTTTTTGTGCCCATGAGGGCCTTGGAATGGGGCGGTGGCACCGGGACCCTGAAGTACTCTCCTAAGCTTTGGACATGGCTCCCATGCACAGGTTTCCTTGTGGAGACGAGATGAGTTCTGATGGGTGCCTCAGGAAAACCCCTATGCTCGTATTGGAATCAGGCTTTTGAGGACACATGCCTGTAACCCAAAGCAATGGATCCTATTATGGCCTAGGTTCCTGTCTGGTTCAATCTACTTCTCTGGGGACATCCATCTATGGTATGAGTGGAGGTCGATTATCAGCGGTTGTCAGACAGCCCTTGTTTGTTCCGGGCGACCTACACTATTGGGATGGCCTCAGGGACTTTGGAGGTTTCTCCTAATTTGTACGATTTTGGACCATGCAGTGGGCAGAATTCCGATGGATTGGTAGGCACAGTCCTAATGTGTGGCTCCAGGGGCCCAGCCTGGAGGGTGTGTGGCCCAAGACTTTGAGGACAGAAGTCTGAAAACACAAACTCAGCTTAGGTTTGGGGACGTAGGTATGGCAGGCCCGATCTACAAACCATGAGAAGAACTCTTCAGGATATGAAGAAAGTGCGAGTCTGAGGCGCTTGCTCAGGCTTTTGTCTCTGGATTTTGTATCAGCGATGGCCATGGAATGTCGGGGAGGCCTCATGGGCCATGGACGAATCTTCCTCTCTGAGGATTTGGCCCGATTCCCAATTGCTTTTCGTCAATCTGTGGGTTGGGAGGACTCATTTCAGTTTTGTTACCTCAGGTGTCCCACCAAAAGAGGAATCCCAAAGCAAAGCCGTGGGGAAGACTGAAGGGACAACCCGAACTATGGTTAAAAATTGGGGCCTAGGGGCATGGCAAGCCCACTATGCTGTCTCTTCATCCAGCCACTGAGTGGCCGTACTTGAGGACTGGGCTCAGCCTGAGGGTCACAATGTGTGTTTGTGACCAATGTGGCCCGCGATCATGGGCGGGGCTTCATGGGCCACACTGGTTCAACTACACTGAACGTTGGACAACATGCCAACCACAAGGTTTCTTGCCATGTGGAAGGAGGTCTGATTTCTGCATCACCTTCAACCCTGGGCAGTGACTGGAGAAAAGGTCTAGGTTCTGAAACCTGAAAACCTAGGTTGGGAATAGATGAAGACCTAAGGCCATGGCGGATCGATGTGCTCAGTGTGCGGCCAGCTGTCTGGGAGGGGCCAGGGGGTCCAGGCTCAGGCTGTGTCAGAAAGGGCATTGGTGCCCTGGTCAGCCTATGTATTTGGGGTACAGCCAAGGTCGGTGCAGGTTGATCCTCATTTGGGGTTACTGGGCAGCCCCAGAGGACAATGTTTTTCTTCTGGAGGGCAGGCATAGTGCTGCATTGTAGTTCTGGATTGCCAAACTGGAGGTCTTGTGGGCCAGTAGTCTGACGACAAAAGTCTGAGAACACAAGCTAGCCTTAGGTTTCTGGTGAGGCCATGGCAGGCAAAATCTACAGACCTGAATCGAGATCTCGTGCATCTGAAGTCAGGGCGAGGATCAGACGATCGCTCAGGTTGGAGTTTCTGTCCCTGATGGCCCCTTCATGAATGGGGGGGGCATCACGAGGCCATGGGGGTTTTCCCACGATGGGAGTTGTGAGAAGCTCCAAACTGCAGAGAGTCTTCTGCAGGACAATTGAGACCTGTTGTTTGGCTCCAGGACAATGATTCTGAGCAGGGTTCTAAGGATGGATGGCTGGGTAGCCCACCTCGCATTCCAATTTTCTCCTACTAACAAGACAGGTTAGATCTCCTGGATCTGTGGGGAGCAACCGAGGACGCTGAGTTGAAATGGACACCCCTGGGGATGGGTCCTAATGTGCTTTTGTGTCTATGGAGACCTTGGAATGAAGCGGTGGCACGGGGGCCCTAAAGGGTTCTCCTAAACAGAGGCTTTGACACAGCTCCAAAGTGCAAGTTTCCCATGTGTAAATGAGATGTTTTCTGATGGGTGAGTCAAGAAACAGCTAGATGCTGCTTTGGAAATCCAGGCCTCTGAGGAGAGATGCCTGGAAACCAAAGCAATGGATCTGATTAGTGCCTAGGGACCTCTTCTTTCCTTTTTACCACTGGGGACATCTGTCTATGGGTTTGAGTGCAGGTAGGTGCTCAGTTGGGCTCAGATTGCCCCTGTTTTTCCTGGGAAGCCATCACTATTGAGATGGATCAGGGACTTTGGAGGTTTATCCTATTAGAAGGGTTGTGGCCATTGGAATGGGCACACACAATTCCCTTGGAGAGGGCAAGTACAGTCCTCAGGTTTGGCTCCAGGGGCCTGAGCCTGTAGGTTGTGTAGGCCAGGGCTGTTTGGGCAGTTGTCTGAAAACACAAACTCGGCTTATGTTTCGGGTCATAGGTATGGCAGGACTGATCTACAGACCATGAGGAGAACTCTTTGGGATTTGAAAGAAGGGCGAGTGTGAGGCTCCTGCTCAAGTTTTTGTCTCTGGATATCGTGTCACTCATGGTCGTGGAATTTCTGGGTGACCTCATGGGAAATGGACGAGTCTTACTCTCTGGTGGTTTGGCCCCGTCCAAAGAGTTTGGGGTCATTCTGTGGGCTTCAAGAAGTCCGTTTTGTTGTTGTTGTTGTTGTTGTTGTTATTGTTTTTGTTGTTGTTGTTTTCTTTTTTAACCTCAGGTGTCCCACCAAATGAGGGATTCCAGAGTAGAGCCCTGTGGAGGGGCGACTGGACAATCAGAAATCTGGTTAAAAACTGGGGCCTAGGGACATGTCAAGCCCATTATGACATCTAATGGTCCAGCCACTGAGAGGACTTACTAGAGGACAGGACTCATTCTGAGGGTCACAATGCGTGTGTATGCCCTCGTCGCACTCAATAATGGGCGGGGCCTCAGGGTGAATGCTGGTTTCTCCTACACTGAACGTTGGACAACGTGCCAACCTCAAGGGTTCTTGCTATGGGTAAGGAGGTGTTCTGATTTCTGCATCACACTCACCCCTGGGCAGTGATTGGAGATAAGGTCTCGGTTCTGAAGCCTGAAAACTGAGGTAGGGAAGAGATGATGACCTAAGGCCATGGCGGGTTTTATGTGCTCAGTGTGCCGTCAGCTTTCTGGGTGTTGGTCAGGAGTTCCGGGCTCAGGTTGTGTTCGACAGTGCATTAGTGCCCAGGGTAGACTATATAATTTGGTTAAAGTCGAGTGCTGTGTAGGTTGATCCTCATTTAAGGTGCCTGGGCAGCTCATGAGGCAATAATTTTTTTTTCTAGAGGGCAGGCAGAGTGCTGCATTGTGGGTCCGGAATTGCCAAACTTGAGGGCTTCGGGGCCAGGAGTGTGAGGACGGAAGTCTGAGAAGACAAGCTACTTGGGTTTCAGGGCGAGGGCACGGCAGGTACCCCCTGCAGATCTGAACCAATATCTCATGCATCTGAAATCAGGGCGAGGATCAGACGTTGGCTCAGGTTGGAGTTTCTGTTCATGACGGCCGCTTCATGAAGGGAGCGGAATCTCGAGGCCATTGAGGTTTTCCCACGTTGGGAGTTGTGGGATGCCCCCTTCAAGGATTCCTTCTGCGGGACAATTGAGACCTGTTGGACAGCTCCAGGACATCCCATATGGAATGATTCCAGAGCACCGTTCGCGGATGGATGCCTGGGAAGCCCGCCTCGCATTCCAATTGTCTCCTAGCAACAAGACAGTTTAGATCTGATGGCTCTGCCGGAGCAACCGGGGTGGCTGAGTTGAAACGGACTTTCCTGAGGATGGGTCCTAATGTGTTTTTGTGCCCATGAGGGCCTTGGAATGGGGCGGTGGCACCGGGACCCTGAAGTACTCTCCTAAGCTTTGGACATGGCTCCCATGCACAGGTTTCCTTGTGGAGACGAGATGAGTTCTGATGGGTGCCTCAGGAAAACCCCTATGCTCGTATTGGAATCAGGCTTTTGAGGACACATGCCTGTAACCCAAAGCAATGGATCCTATTATGGCCTAGGTTCCTGTCTGGTTCAATCTTCTTCTCTGGGGACATCCATCTATGGTATGAGTGGAGGTCGATTATCAGCGGTTGTCCGACAGCCCTTGTTTGTTCCGGGCGACCTACACTATTGGGATGGCCTCAGGGACTTTGGAGGTTTCTCCTAATTTGTACGATTTTGGACCATGCAATGGGCAGAATTCCGATGGATTGGTAGGCACAGTCCTAATGTGTGGCTCCAGGGGCCCAGCCTGGAGGGTGTGTGGCCCAAGACTTTGAGGACAGAAGTCTGAAAACACAAACTCAGCTTAGGTTTGGGGACGTAGGTATGGCAGGCCCGATCTACAAACCATGAGAAGAACTCTTCAGGATATGAAGAAAGTGCGAGTCTGAGGCGCTTGCCAGGCTTTTGTCTCTGGATTTTGTATCAGCGATGGCCATGGAATGTCGGGGAGGCCTCATGGGCCATGGACGAATCTTCCTCTCTGAGGATTTGGCCCGATTCCCAATTGCTTTTCGTCAATCTTTGGGTTGGTAGGACTCATTTCAGTTTTGTTACCTCAGGTGTCCCACCAAAAGAGGAATCCCAAAGCAAAGCCGTGGGGAAGACTGAAGGGACAACCCGAACTATGGTTAAAAATTGGGGCCTAGGGGCATGGCAAGCCCACTATGCTGTCTCTTCATCCAGCCACTGAGTGGCCGTACTTGAGGACTGGGCTCAGCCTGAGGGTCACAATGTGTGTTTGTGACCAATGTGGCCCGCGAGCATGGGCGGGGCTTCATGGGCCACACTGGTTTCAACTACACTGAACGTTGGACAACATGCCAACAAAAGGTTTCTTGCCATGGGGAAGGAGGTCTGATTTCTGCATCACCTTCAACCCTGGGCAGTGACTGGAGAAAAGGTCTAGGTTCTGAAACCTGAAAACCTAGGTTGGGAATAGATGAAGACCTAAGGCCATGGCGGATCGATGTGCTCAGTGTGCGGCCAGCTGTCTGGGAGGGGCCAGGGGGTCCAGGCTCAGGCTGTGTCAGAAAGGGCATTGGTGCCCTGGTCAGCCTATGTATTTGGGGTACAGCCAAGGTCGGTGCAGGTTGATCCTCATTTGGGGTTACTGGGCAGCCCCAGAGGACAATGTTTTTCTTCTGGAGGGCAGGCATAGTGCTGCATTGTAGTTCTGGATTGCCAAACTGGAGGTCTTGTGGGCCAGTAGTCTGACGACAAAAGTCTGAGAACACAAGCTAGGCTTAGGTTTCTGGTGAGGCCATGGCAGGCACAATCTATAGACCTGAATCGAGATCTCGTGCATCTGAAGTCAGGGCGAGGATCAGACGATCGCTCAGGTTGGAGTTTCTGTCCCTGATGGCCCCTTCATGAATGGGGGGGGCATCACGAGGCCATGGGGGTTTTCCCACGATGGGAGTTGTGAGAAGCTCCAAACTGCAGAGAGTCTTCTGCAGGACAATTGAGACCTGTTGTTTGGCTCCAGGCCAATGATTCTGAGCAGGGTTCTAAGGATGGATGGCTGGGTAGCCCACCTCGCATTCCAATTGTCTCCTACTAACAAGACAGGTTAGATCTCCTGGATCTGTGGGGAGCAACCGAGGACGCTGAGTTGAAATGGACACCCCTGGGGATGGGTCCTAATGTGCTTTTGTGTCTATGGAGACCTTGCAATGAAGCGGTGGCACGGGGGCCCTAAAGGGTTCTCCTAAACAGAGGCTTTGACACAGCTCCAACGTGCAAGTTTCCCATGTGTAGATGAGATGTTTTCTGATGGGTGAGTCAAGAAACAGCTAGATGCTGCTTTGGAAATCCAGGCCTCTGAGGAGAGATGCCTGGAAACCAAAGCAATGGATCTGATTAGTGCCTAGGGACCTCTTCTTTCCTTTTTACCACTGGGGACATCTGTCTATGGGTTTGAGTGCAGGTAGGTGCTCAGTTGGTCTCAGATTGCCCCTGTTTTTCCTGGGAAGCCATCACTATTGAGATGGATCAGGGACTTTGGAGGTTTATCCTATTAGAAGGGTCGTGGCCATTGGAATGGGCACACACAATTCCCTTGGAGAGGGCAAGTACAGTCCTCAGGTTTGGCTCCAGGGGCCTGAGCCTGTAGGTTGTGTAGGCCAGGGCTGTTTGGACAGTTGTCTGAAAACACAAACTCGGCTTATGTTTCGGGTCATAGGTATGGCAGGACTGATCTACAGACCATGAGGAGAACTCTTCAAGATTTGAAAGAAGGGCGAGTGTGAGGCTCCTGCTCAAGTTTTTGTCTCTGGATATCGTGTCACTCATGGTCGTGGAATTTCTGGGTGACCTCATGGGAAATGGACGAGTCTTACTCTCTGGTGGTTTGGCCCCGTCCAAAGAGTTTGGGGTCATTCTGTGGGCTGGAAGAAGTCCGTTTTGTTGTTGTTGTTGTTTTTGTTGTTGTTGTTTTCTTTTTTAACCTCAGGTGTCCCACCAAATGAGGGATTCCAGAGTAGAGCCCTGTGGAGGGGCGACTGGACAATCAGAAATCTGGTTAAAAACTGGGGCCTAGGGACATGTCAAGCCCATTATGACATCTAATGGTCCAGCCACTGAGAGGACTTACTAGAGGACAGGACTCATGCTGAGGGTCACAATGCGTGTGTATGCCCTCGTCGCACTCAATAATGGGCGGGGCCTCAGGGTGAATGCTGGTTTCTCCTACACTGAACGTTGGACAACGTGCCAACCTCAAGGGTTCTTGCCATGGGTAAGGAGGTGTTCTGATTTCTGCATCACACTCACCCCTGGGCAGTGATTGGAGATAAGGTCTCGGTTCTGAAGCCTGAAAACTGAGGTAGAGAAGAGATGATGACCTAAGGCCATGGCGGGTTTTATGTGCTCAGTGTGCCGTCAGCTTTCTGGGTGTTGGTCAGGAGTTCCGGGCTCAGGTTGTGTTCGACAGTGCATTAGTGCCCAGGGTAGACTATATAATTTGGTTAAAGTCGAGTGCTGTGTAGGTTGATCCTCATTTAAGGTGCCTGGGCAGCTCATGAGGCAATAATTTTTTTTTCTAGAGGGCAGGCAGAGTGCTGCATTGTGGGTCCGGAATTGCCAAACTTGAGGGCTTCGGGGCCAGGAGTGTGAGGACGGAAGTCTGAGAAGACAAGCTACTTGGGTTTCAGGGCGAGGGCACGGCAGGTACCCCCTGCAGATCTGAACCAATATCTCATGCATCTGAAATCAGGGCGAGGATCAGACGTTGGCTCAGGTTGGAGTTTCTGTTCATGACGGCCGCTTCATGAAGGGAGCGGAATCTCGAGGCCATTGAGGTTTTCCCACGTTGGGAGTTGTGGGATGCCCCCTTCAAGGATTCCTTCTGCGGGACAATTGAGACCTGTTGGACAGCTCCAGGACATCCCATATGGAATGATTCCAGAGCACCGTTCGCGGATGGATGCCTGGGAAGCCCGCCTCGCATTCCAATTGTCTCCTAGCAACAAGACAGTTTAGATCTGATGGCTCTGCCGGAGCAACCGGGGTGGCTGAGTTGAAATGGACTTTCCTGAGGATGGGTCCTAATGTGTTTTTGTGCCCATGAGGGCCTTGGAATGGGGCGGTGGCACCGGGACCCTGAAGTACTCTCCTAAGCTTTGGACATGGCTCCCATGCACAGGTTTCCTTGTGGAGACGAGATGAGTTCTGATGGGTGCCTCAGGAAAACCCCTATGCTCGTATTGGAATCAGGCTTTTGAGGACACATGCCTGTAACCCAAAGCAATGGATCCTATTATGGCCTAGGTTCCTGTCTGGTTCAATCTTCTTCTCTGGGGACATCCATCTATGGTATGAGTGGAGGTCGATTATCAGCGGTTGTCCGACAGCCCTTGTTTGTTCCGGGCGACCTACACTATTGGGATGGCCTCAGGGACTTTGGAGGTTTCTCCTAATTTGTACGATTTTGGACCATGCAATGGGCAGAATTCCGATGGATTGGTAGGCACAGTCCTAATGTGTGGCTCCAGGGCCCAGCCTGGAGGGTGTGTGGCCCAAGACTTTGAGGACAGAAGTCTGAAAACACAAACTCAGCTTAGGTTTGGGGACGTAGGTATGGCAGGCCCGATCTAGAAACCATGAGAAGAACTCTTCAGGATATGAAGAAAGTGCGAGTCTGAGGCGCTTGCTCAGGCTTTTGTCTCTGGATTTTGTATCAGCGATGGCCATGGAATGTCGGGGAGGCCTCATGGGCCATGGACGAATCTTCCTCTCTGAGGATTTGGCCCGATTCCCAATTGCTTTTCGTCAATCTTTGGGTTGGTAGGACTCATTTCAGTTTTGTTACCTCAGGTGTCCCACCAAAAGAGGAATCCCAAAGCAAAGCCGTGGGGAAGACTGAAGGGACAACCCGAACTATGGTTAAAAATTGGGGCCTAGGGGCATGGCAAGCCCACTATGCTGTCTCTTCATCCAGCCACTGAGTGGCCGTACTTGAGGACTGGGCTCAGCCTGAGGGTCACAATGTGTGTTTGTGACCAATGTGGCCCGCGAGCATGGGCGGGGCTTCATGGGCCACACTGGTTTCAACTACACTGAACGTTGGACAACATGCCAACAAAAGGTTTCTTGCCATGGGGAAGGAGGTCTGATTTCTGCATCACCTTCAACCCTGGGCAGTGACTGGAGAAAAGGTCTAGGTTCTGAAACCTGAAAACCTAGGTTGGGAATAGATGAAGACCTAAGGCCATGGCGGATCGATGTGCTCAGTGTGCGGCCAGCTGTCTGGGAGGGGCCAGGGGGTCCAGGCTCAGGCTGTGTCAGAAAGGGCATTGGTGCCCTGGTCAGCCTATGTATTTGGGGTACAGCCAAGGTCGGTGCAGGTTGATCCTCATTTGGGGTTACTGGGCAGCCCCAGAGGACAATGTTTTTCTTCTGGAGGGCAGGCATAGTGCTGCATTGTAGTTCTGGATTGCCAAACTGGAGGTCTTGTGGGCCAGTAGTCTGACGACAAAAGTCTGAGAACACAAGCTAGGCTTAGGTTTCTGGTGAGGCCATGGCAGGCACAATCTATAGACCTGAATCGAGATCTCGTGCATCTGAAGTCAGGGCGAGGATCAGACGATCGCTCAGGTTGGAGTTTCTGTCCCTGATGGCCCCTTCATGAATGGGGGGGGCATCACGAGGCCATGGGGGTTTTCCCACGATGGGAGTTGTGAGAAGCTCCAAACTGCAGAGAGTCTTCTGCAGGACAATTGAGACCTGTTGTTTGGCTCCAGGCCAATGATTCTGAGCAGGGTTCTAAGGATGGATGGCTGGGTAGCCCACCTCGCATTCCAATTGTCTCCTACTAACAAGACAGGTTAGATCTCCTGGATCTGTGGGGAGCAACCGAGGACGCTGAGTTGAAATGGACACCCCTGGGGATGGGTCCTAATGTGCTTTTGTGTCTATGGAGACCTTGCAATGAAGCGGTGGCACGGGGGCCCTAAAGGGTTCTCCTAAACAGAGGCTTTGACACAGCTCCAACGTGCAAGTTTCCCATGTGTAGATGAGATGTTTTCTGATGGGTGAGTCAAGAAACAGCTAGATGCTGCTTTGGAAATCCAGGCCTCTGAGGAGAGATGCCTGGAAACCAAAGCAATGGATCTGATTAGTGCCTAGGGACCTCTTCTTTCCTTTTTACCACTGGGGACATCTGTCTATGGGTTTGAGTGCAGGTAGGTGCTCAGTTGGTCTCAGATTGCCCCTGTTTTTCCTGGGAAGCCATCACTATTGAGATGGATCAGGGACTTTGGAGGTTTATCCTATTAGAAGGGTCGTGGCCATTGGAATGGGCACACACAATTCCCTTGGAGAGGGCAAGTACAGTCCTCAGGTTTGGCTCCAGGGGCCTGAGCCTGTAGGTTGTGTAGGCCAGGGCTGTTTGGACAGTTGTCTGAAAACACAAACTCGGCTTATGTTTCGGGTCATAGGTATGGCAGGACTGATCTACAGACCATGAGGAGAACTCTTCAAGATTTGAAAGAAGGGCGAGTGTGAGGCTCCTGCTCAAGTTTTTGTCTCTGGATATCGTGTCACTCATGGTCGTGGAATTTCTGGGTGACCTCATGGGAAATGGACGAGTCTTACTCTCTGGTGGTTTGGCCCCGTCCAAAGAGTTTGGGGTCATTCTGTGGGCTGGAAGAAGTCCGTTTTGTTGTTGTTGTTGTTTTTGTTGTTGTTGTTTTCTTTTTTAACCTCAGGTGTCCCACCAAATGAGGGATTCCAGAGTAGAGCCCTGTGGAGGGGCGACTGGACAATCAGAAATCTGGTTAAAAACTGGGGCCTAGGGACATGTCAAGCCCATTATGACATCTAATGGTCCAGCCACTGAGAGGACTTACTAGAGGACAGGACTCATGCTGAGGGTCACAATGCGTGTGTATGCCCTCGTCGCACTCAATAATGGGCGGGGCCTCAGGGTGAATGCTGGTTTCTCCTACACTGAACGTTGGACAACGTGCCAACCTCAAGGGTTCTTGCCATGGGTAAGGAGGTGTTCTGATTTCTGCATCACACTCACCCCTGGGCAGTGATTGGAGATAAGGTCTCGGTTCTGAAGCCTGAAAACTGAGGTAGGGAAGAGATGATGACCTAAGGCCATGGCGGGTTTTATGTGCTCAGTGTGCGGTCAGCTTTCTGGGTGTTGGTCAGGAGTTCCGGGCTCAGGTTGTGTTCGACAGTGCATTAGTGCCCAGGGTAGACTATATAATTTGGTTAAAGTCGAGTGCTGTGTAGGTTAATTCTCATTTAAGGTGCCTGGGCAGCTCATGAGGCAATAATTTTTTTTTTCTAGAGGGCAGGCAGAGAGCTGCATTGTGGGTCCGGAATTGCCAAACTTGAGGGCTTCGGGGCCAGGAGTGTGAGGACGGAAGTCTGAGAAGACAAGCTACTTGGGTTTCAGGGCGAGGGCACGGCAGGTACCCCCTGCAGATCTGAACCAATATCTCATGCATCTGAAATCAGGGCGAGGATCAGACGTTGGCTCAGGTTGGAGTTTCTGTTCATGACGGCCGCTTCATGAAGGGAGCGGAATCTCGAGGCCATTGAGGTTTTCCCACGTTGGGAGTTGTGGGATGCCCCCTTCAAGGATTCCTTCTGCGGGACAATTGAGACCTGTTGGACAGCTCCAGGACATCCCATATGGAATGATTCCAGAGCACCGTTCGCGGATGGATGCCTGGGAAGCCCGCCTCGCATTCCAATTGTCTCCTAGCAACAAGACAGTTTAGATCTGATGGCTCTGCCGGAGCAACCGGGGTGGCTGAGTTGAAATGGACTTTCCTGAGGATGGGTCCTAATGTGTTTTTGTGCCCATGAGGGCCTTGGAATGGGGCGGTGGCACCGGGACCCTGAAGTACTCTCCTAAGCTTTGGACATGGCTCCCATGCACAGGTTTCCTTGTGGAGACGAGATGAGTTCTGATGGGTGCCTCAGGAAAACCCCTATGCTCGTATTGGAATCAGGCTTTTGAGGACACATGCCTGTAACCCAAAGCAATGGATCCTATTATGGCCTAGGTTCCTGTCTGGTTCAATCTACTTCTCTGGGGACATCCATCTATGGTATGAGTGGAGGTCGATTATCAGCGGTTGTCAGACAGCCCTTGTTTGTTCCGGGCGACCTACACTATTGGGATGGCCTCAGGGACTTTGGAGGTTTCTCCTAATTTGTACGATTTTGGACCATGCAATGGGCAGAATTCCGATGGATTGGTAGGCACAGTCCTAATGTGTGGCTCCAGGGGCCCAGCCTGGAGGGTGTGTGGCCCAAGACTTTGAGGACAGAAGTCTGAAAACACAAACTCAGCTTAGGTTTGGGGACGTAGGTATGGCAGGCCCGATCTAGAAACCATGAGAAGAACTCTTCAGGATATGAAGAAAGTGCGAGTCTGAGGCGCTTGCTCAGGCTTTTGTCTCTGGATTTTGTATCAGCGATGGCCATGGAATGTCGGGGAGGCCTCATGGGCCATGGACGAATCTTCCTCTCTGAGGATTTGGCCCGATTCCCAATTGCTTTTCGTCAATCTGTGGGTTGGGAGGACTCATTTCAGTTTTGTTACCTCAGGTGTCCCACCAAAAGAGGAATCCCAAAGCAAAGCCGTGGGGAAGACTGAAGGGACAACCCGAACTATGGTTAAAAATTGGGGCCTAGGGGCATGGCAAGCCCACTATGCTGTCTCTTCATCCAGCCACTGAGTGGCCGTACTTGAGGACTGGGCTCAGCCTGAGGGTCACAATGTGTGTTTGTGACCAATGTGGCCCGCGATCATGGGCGGGGCTTCATGGGCCACACTGGTTCAACTACACTGAACGTTGGACAACATGCCAACCACAAGGTTTCTTGCCATGTGGAAGGAGGTCTGATTTCTGCATCACCTTCAACCCTGGGCAGTGACTGGAGAAAAGGTCTAGGTTCTGAAACCTGAAAACCTAGGTTGGGAATAGATGAAGACCTAAGGCCATGGCGGATCGATGTGCTCAGTGTGCGGCCAGCTGTCTGGGAGGGGCCAGGGGGTCCAGGCTCAGGCTGTGTCAGAAAGGGCATTGGTGCCCTGGTCAGCCTATGTATTTGGGGTACAGCCAAGGTCGGTGCAGGTTGATCCTCATTTGGGGTTACTGGGCAGCCCCAGAGGACAATGTTTTTCTTCTGGAGGGCAGGCATAGTGCTGCATTGTAGTTCTTGATTGCCAAACTGGAGGTCTTGTGGGCCAGTAGTCTGACGACAAAAGTCTGAGAACACAAGCTAGCCTTAGGTTTCTGGTGAGGCCATGGCAGGCACAATCTACAGACCTGAATCGAGATCTCGTGCATCTGAAGTCAGGGCGAGGATCAGACGATCGCTCAGGTTGGAGTTTCTGTCCCTGATGGCCCCTTCATGAATGGGGGGGGCATCACGAGGCCATGGGGGTTTTCCCACGATGGGAGTTGTGAGAAGCTCCAAACTGCAGAGAGTCTTCTGCAGGACAATTGAGACCTGTTGTTTGGCTCCAGGACAATGATTCTGAGCAGGGTTCTAAGGATGGATGGCTGGGTAGCCCAACTCGCATTCCAATTTTCTCCTACTAACAAGACAGGTTAGATCTCCTGGATCTGTGGGGAGCAACCGAGGACGCTGAGTTGAAATGGACACCCCTGGGGATGGGTCCTAATGTGCTTTTGTGTCTATGGAGACCTTGGAATGAAGCGGTGGCACGGGGGCCCTAAAGGTTTCTCCTAAACAGAGGCTTTGACACAGCTCCAACGTGCAAGTTTCCCATGTGTAGATGAGATGTTTTCTGATGGGTGAGTCAAGAAACAGCTAGATGCTGCTTTGGAAATCCAGGCCTCTGAGGAGAGATGCCTGGAAACCAAAGCAATGGATCTGATTAGTGCCTAGGGACCTCTTCTTTCCTTTTTACCACTGGGGACATCTGTCTATGGGTTTGAGTGCAGGTAGGTGCTCAGTTGGGCTCAGATTGCCCCTGTTTTTCCTGGGAAGCCATCACTATTGAGATGGATCAGGGACTTTGGAGGTTTATCCTATTAGAAGGGTTGTGGCCATTGGAATGGGCACACACAATTCCCTTGGAGAGGGCAAGTACAGTCCTCAGGTTTGGCTCCAGGGGCCTGAGCCTGTAGGTTGTGTAGGCCAGGGCTGTTTGGACAGTTGTCTGAAAACACAAACTCGGCTTATGTTTCGGGTCATAGGTATGGCAGGACTGATCTACAGACCATGAGGAGAACTCTTCAAGATTTGAAAGAAGGGCGAGTGTGAGGCTCCTGCTCAAGTTTTTGTCTCTGGATATCGTGTCACTCATGGTCGTGGAATTTCTGGGTGACCTCATGGGAAATGGACGAGTCTTACTCTCTGGTGGTTTGGCCCCGTCCAAAGAGTTTGGGGTCATTCTGTGGGCTTCAAGAAGTCCGTTTTGTTGTTGTTGTTGTTTTTGTTGTTGTTGTTTTCTTTTTTAACCTCAGGTGTCCCACCAAATGAGGGATTCCAGAGTAGAGCCCTGTGGAGGGGCGACTGGACAATCAGAAATCTGGTTAAAAACTGGGGCCTAGGGACATGTCAAGCCCATTATGACATCTAATGGTCCAGCCACTGAGAGGACTTACTAGAGGACAGGACTCATGCTGAGGGTCACAATGCGTGTGTATGCCCTCGTCGCACTCAAGAATGGGCGGGGCCTCAGGGTGAATGCTGGTTTCTCCTACACTGAACGTTGGACAACGTGCCAACCTCAAGGGTTCTTGCCATGGGTAAGGAGGTGTTCTGATTTCTGCATCACACTCACCCCTGGGCAGTGATTGGAGATAAGGTCTCGGTTCTGAAGCCTGAAAACTGAGGTAGGGAAGAGATGATGACCTAAGGCCATGGCGGGTTTTATGTGCTCAGTGTGCGGTCAGCATTCTGGGTGTTGGTCAGGAGTTCCGGGCTCAGGTTGTGTTCGACAGTGCATTAGTGCCCAGGGTAGACTATATAATTTGGTTAAAGTCGAGTGCTGTGTAGGTTGATCCTCATTTAAGGTGCCTGGGCAGCTCATGAGGCAATAATTTTTTTTTTCTAGAGGGCAGGCAGAGAGCTGCATTGTGGGTCCGGAATTGCCAAACTTGAGGGCTTCGGGGCCAGGAGTGTGAGGACGGAAGTCTGAGAAGACAAGCTACTTGGGTTTCAGGGCGAGGGCACGGCAGGTACCCCCTGCAGATCTGAACCAATATCTCATGCATCTGAAATCAGGGCGAGGATCAGACGTTGGCTCAGGTTGGAGTTTCTGTTCATGACGGCCGCTTCATGAAGGGAGCGGAATCTCGAGGCCATTGAGGTTTTCCCACGTTGGGAGTTGTGGGATGCCCCCTTCAAGGATTCCTTCTGCGGGACAATTGAGACCTGTTGGACAGCTCCAGGACATCCCATATGGAATGATTCCAGAGCACCGTTCGCGGATGGATGCCTGGGAAGCCCGCCTCGCATTCCAATTGTCTCCTAGCAACAAGACAGTTTAGATCTGATGGCTCTGCCGGAGCAACCGGGGTGGCTGAGTTGAAATGGACTTTCCTGAGGATGGGTCCTAATGTGTTTTTGTGCCCATGAGGGCCTTGGAATGGGGCGGTGGCACCGGGACCCTGAAGTACTCTCCTAAGCTTTGGACATGGCTCCCATGCACAGGTTTCCTTGTGGAGACGAGATGAGTTCTGATGGGTGCCTCAGGAAAACCCCTATGCTCGTATTGGAATCAGGCTTTTGAGGACACATGCCTGTAACCCAAAGCAATGGATCCTATTATGGCCTAGGTTCCTGTCTGGTTCAATCTACTTCTCTGGGGACATCCATCTATGGTATGAGTGGAGGTCGATTATCAGCGGTTGTCAGACAGCCCTTGTTTGTTCCGGGCGACCTACACTATTGGGATGGCCTCAGGGACTTTGGAGGTTTCTCCTAATTTGTACGATTTTGGACCATGCAATGGGCAGAATTCCGATGGATTGGTAGGCACAGTCCTAATGTGTGGCTCCAGGGGCCCAGCCTGGAGGGTGTGTGGCCCAAGACTTTGAGGACAGAAGTCTGAAAACACAAACTCAGCTTAGGTTTGGGGACGTAGGTATGGCAGGCCCGATCTACAAACCATGAGAAGAACTCTTCAGGATATGAAGAAAGTGCGAGTCTGAGGCGCTTGCTCAGGCTTTTGTCTCTGGATTTTGTATCAGCGATGGCCATGGAATGTCGGGGAGGCCTCATGGGCCATGGACGAATCTTCCTCTCTGAGGATTTGGCCCGATTCCCAATTGCTTTTCGTCAATCTGTGGGTTGGGAGGACTCATTTCAGTTTTGTTACCTCAGGTGTCCCACCAAAAGAGGAATCCCAAAGCAAAGCCGTGGGGAAGACTGAAGGGACAACCCGAACTATGGTTAAAAATTGGGGCCTAGGGGCATGGCAAGCCCACTATGCTGTCTCTTCATCCAGCCACTGAGTGGCCGTACTTGAGGACTGGGCTCAGCCTGAGGGTCACAATGTGTGTTTGTGACCAATGTGGCCCGCGATCATGGGCGGGGCTTCATGGGCCACACTGGTTCAACTACACTGAACGTTGGACAACATGCCAACCACAAGGTTTCTTGCCATGTGGAAGGAGGTCTGATTTCTGCATCACCTTCAACCCTGGGCAGTGACTGGAGAAAAGGTCTAGGTTCTGAAACCTGAAAACCTAGGTTGGGAATAGATGAAGACCTAAGGCCATGGCGGATCGATGTGCTCAGTGTGCGGCCAGCTGTCTGGGAGGGGCCAGGGGGTCCAGGCTCAGGCTGTGTCAGAAAGGGCATTGGTGCCCTGGTCAGCCTATGTATTTGGGGTACAGCCAAGGTCGGTGCAGGTTGATCCTCATTTGGGGTTACTGGGCAGCCCCAGAGGACAATGTTTTTCTTCTGGAGGGCAGGCATAGTGCTGCATTGTAGTTCTTGATTGCCAAACTGGAGGTCTTGTGGGCCAGTAGTCTGACGACAAAAGTCTGAGAACACAAGCTAGCCTTAGATTTCTGGTGAGGCCATGGCAGGCACAATCTACAGACCTGAATCGAGATCTCGTGCATCTGAAGTCAGGGCGAGGATCAGACGATCGCTCAGGTTGGAGTTTCTGTCCCTGATGGCCCCTTCATGAATGGGGGGGCATCACGAGGCCATGGGGGTTTTCCCACGATGGGAGTTGTGAGAAGCTCCAAACTGCAGAGAGTCTTCTGCAGGACAATTGAGACCTGTTGTTTGGCTCCAGGACAATGATTCTGAGCAGGGTTCTAAGGATGGATGGCTGGGTAGCCCACCTCGCATTCCAATTTTCTCCTACTAACAAGACAGGTTAAATCTCCTGGATCTGTGGGGAGCAACCGAGGTTCTGAGTTGAAATGGACACCCCTGGGGATGGGTCCTAATGTGCTTTTGTGTCTATGGAGACCTTGGAATGAAGCGGTGGCACGGGGGCCCTAAAGGTTTCTCCTAAACAGAGGCTTTGACACAGCTCCAACGTGCAAGTTTCCCATGTGTAGATGAGATGTTTTCTGATGGGTGAGTCAAGAAACAGCTAGATGCTGCTTTGGAAATCCAGGCCTCTGAGGAGAGATGCCTGGAAACCAAAGCAATGGATCTGATTAGTGCCTAGGGACCTCTTCTTTCCTTTTTACCACTGGGGACATCTGTCTATGGGTTTGAGTGCAGGTAGGTGCTCAGTTGGGCTCAGATTGCCCCTGTTTTTCCTGGGAAGCCATCACTATTGAGATGGATCAGGGACTTTGGAGGTTTATCCTATTAGAAGGGTTGTGGCCATTGGAATGGGCACACACAATTCCCTTGGAGAGGGCAAGTACAGTCCTCAGGTTTGGCTCCAGGGGCCTGAGCCTGTAGGTTGTGTAGGCCAGGGCTGTTTGGGCAGTTGTCTGAAAACACAAACTCGGCTTATGTTTCGGGTCATAGGTATGGCAGGACTGATCTACAGACCATGAGGAGAACTCTTTGGGATTTGAAAGAAGGGCGAGTGTGAGGCTCCTGCTCAAGTTTTTGTCTCTGGATATCGTGTCACTCATGGTCGTGGAATTTCTGGGTGACCTCATGGGAAATGGACGAGTCTTACTCTCTGGTGGTTTGGCCCCGTCCAAAGAGTTTGGGGTCATTCTGTGGGCTTCAAGAAGTCCGTTTTGTTGTTGTTGTTGTTGTTGTTGTTGTTGTTGTTGTTTTTGTTGTTGTTGTTTTCTTTTTTAACCTCAGGTGTCCCACCAAATGAGGGATTCCAGAGTAGAGCCCTGTGGAGGGGCGACTGGACAATCAGAAATCTGGTTAAAAACTGGGGCCTAGGGACATGTCAAGCCCATTATGACATCTAATGGTCCAGCCACTGAGAGGACTTACTAGAGGACAGGACTCATTCTGAGGGTCACAATGCGTGTGTATGCCCTCGTCGCACTCAATAATGGGCGGGGCCTCAGGGTGAATGCTGGTTTCTCCTACACTGAACGTTGGACAACGTGCCAACCTCAAGGGTTCTTGCCATGGGTAAGGAGGTGTTCTGATTTCTGCATCACACTCACCCCTGGGCAGTGATTGGAGATAAGGTCTCGGTTCTGAAGCCTGAAAACTGAGGTAGAGAAGAGATGATGACCTAAGGCCATGGCGGGTTTTATGTGCTCAGTGTGCGGTCAGCTTTCTGGGTGTTGGTCAGGAGTTCCGGGCTCAGGTTGTGTTCGACAGTGCATTAGTGCCCAGGGTAGACTATATAATTTGGTTAAAGTCGAGTGCTGTGTAGGTTGATCCTCATTTAAGGTGCCTGGGCAGCTCATGAGGCAATAATTTTTTTTTCTAGAGGGCAGGCAGAGTGCTGCATTGTGGGTCCGGAATTGCCAAACTTGAGGGCTTCGGGGCCAGGAGTGTGAGGACGGAAGTCTGAGAAGACAAGCTACTTGGGTTTCAGGGCGAGGGCACGGCAGGTACCCCCTGCAGATCTGAACCAATATCTCATGCATCTGAAATCAGGGCGAGGATCAGACGTTGGCTCAGGTTGGAGTTTCTGTTCATGACGGCCGCTTCATGAAGGGAGCGGAATCTCGAGGCCATTGAGGTTTTCCCACGTTGGGAGTTGTGGGATGCCCCCTTCAAGGATTCCTTCTGCGGGACAATTGAGACCTGTTGGACAGCTCCAGGACATCCCATATGGAATGATTCCAGAGCACCGTTCGCGGATGGATGCCTGGGAAGCCCGCCTCGCATTCCAATTGTCTCCTAGCAAGAAGACAGTTTAGATCTGATGGCTCTGCCGGAGCAACCGGGGTGGCTGAGTTGAAATGGACTTTCCTGAGGATGGGTCCTAATGTGTTTTTGTGCCCATGAGGGCCTTGGAATGGGGCGGTGGCACCGGGACCCTGAAGTACTCTCCTAAGCTTTGGACATGGCTCCCATGCACAGGTTTCCTTGTGGAGACGAGATGAGTTCTGATGGGTGCCTCAGGAAAACCCCTATGCTCGTATTGGAATCAGGCTTTTGAGGACACATGCCTGTAACCCAAAGCAATGGATCCTATTATGGCCTAGGTTCCTGTCTGGTTCAATCTTCTTCTCTGGGGACATCCATCTATGGTATGAGTGGAGGTCGATTATCAGCGGTTGTCAGACAGCCCTTGTTTGTTCCGGGCGACCTACACTATTGGGATGGCCTCAGGGACTTTGGAGGTTTCTCCTAATTTGTACGATTTTGGACCATGCAATGGGCAGAATTCCGATGGATTGGTAGGCACAGTCCTAATGTGTGGCTCCAGGGGCCCAGCCTGGAGGGTGTGTGGCCCAAGACTTTGAGGACAGAAGTCTGAAAACACAAACTCAGCTTAGGTTTGGGGACGTAGGTATGGCAGGCCCGATCTACAAACCATGAGAAGAACTCTTCAGGATATGAAGAAAGTGCGAGTCTGAGGCGCTTGCTCAGGCTTTTGTCTCTGGATTTTGTATCAGCGATGGCCATGGAATGTCGGGGAGGCCTCATGGGCCATGGACGAATCTTCCTCTCTGAGGATTTGGCCCGATTCCCAATTGCTTTTCGTCAATCTGTGGGTTGGTAGGTCTCATTTCAGTTTTGTTACCTCAGGTGTCCCACCAAAAGAGGAATCCCAAAGCAAAGCCGTGGGGAAGACTGAAGGGACAACCCGAACTATGGTTAAAAATTGGGGCCTAGGGGCATGGCAAGCCCACTATGCTGTCTCTTCATCCAGCCACTGAGTGGCCGTACTTGAGGACTGGGCTCAGCCTGAGGGTCACAATGTGTGTTTGTGACCAATGTGGCCCGCGAGCATGGGCGGGGCTTCATGGGCCACACTGGTTTCAACTACACTGAACGTTGGACAACATGCCAACAAAAGGTTTCTTGCCATGGGGAAGGAGGTCTGATTTCTGCATCACCTTCAACCCTGGGCAGTGACTGGAGAAAAGGTCTAGGTTCTGAAACCTGAAAACCTAGGTTGGGAATAGATGAAGACCTAAGGCCATGGCGGATCGATGTGCTCAGTGTGCGGCCAGCTGTCTGGGAGGGGCCAGGGGGTCCAGGCTCAGGCTGTGTCAGAAAGGGCATTGGTCCCCTGGTCAGCCTATGTATTTGGGGTACAGCCAAGGTCGGTGCAGGTTGATCCTCATTTGGGGTTACTGGGCAGCCCCAGAGGACAATGTTTTTCTTCTGGAGGGCAGGCATAGTGCTGCATTGTAGTTCTGGATTGCCAAACTGGAGGTCTTGTGGGCCAGTAGTCTGACGACAAAAGTCTGAGAACACAAGCTAGGCTTAGGTTTCTGGTGAGGCCATGGCAGGCACAATCTATAGACCTGAATCGAGATCTCGTGCATCTGAAGTCAGGGCGAGTATCAGACGATCGCTCAGGTTGGAGTTTCTGTCCCTGATGGCCCCTTCATGAATGGGGGGGGCATCACGAGGCCATGGGGGTTTTCCCACGATGGGAGTTGTGAGAAGCTCCAAACTGCAGAGAGTCTTCTGCAGGACAATTGAGACCTGTTGTTTGGCTCCAGGCCAATGATTCTGAGCAGGGTTCTAAGGATGGATGGCTGGGTAGCCCACCTCGCATTCCAATTGTCTCCTACTAACAAGACAAGTTAGATCTCCTGGATCTGTGGGGAGCAACCGAGGACGCTGAGTTGAAATGGACACCCCTGGGGATGGGTCCTAATGTGCTTTTGTGTCTATGGAGACCTTGCAATGAAGCGGTGGCACGGGGGCCCTAAAGGGTTCTCCTAAACAGAGGCTTTGACACAGCTCCAACGTGCAAGTTTCCCATGTGTAGATGAGATGTTTTCTGATGGGTGAGTCAAGAAACAGCTAGATGCTGCTTTGGAAATCCAGGCCTCTGAGGAGAGATGCCTGGAAACCAAAGCAATGGATCTGATTAGTGCCTAGGGCCCTCTTCTTTCCTTTTTACCACTGGGGACAACTGTCTATGGGTTTGAGTGCAGGTAGGTGCTCAGTTGGTCTCAGAATACCCCTGTTTTTCCTGGGAAGCCATCACTATTGAGATGGATCAGGGACTTTGGAGGTTTATCCTATTAGAAGGGTTGTGGCCATTGGAATGGGCACACACAATTCCCTTGGAGAGGGCAAGTACAGTCCTCAGGTTTGGCTCCAGGGGCCTGAGCCTGTAGGTTGTGTAGGCCAGGGCTGTTTGGACAGTTGTCTGAAAACACAAACTCGGCTTATGTTTCGGGTCATAGGTATGGCAGGACTGATCTACAGACCATGAGGAGAACTCTTCGGGATTTGAAAGAAGGGCGAGTGTGAGGCTCCTGCTCAAGTTTTTGTCTCTGGATATCGTGTCACTCATGGTCGTGGAATTTCTGGGTGACCTCATGGGAAATGGACGAGTCTTACTCTCTGGTGGTTTGGCCCCGTCCAAAGAGTTTGGGGTCATTCTGTGGGCTTCAAGAAGTCCCTTTTGTTGTTGTTGTTGTTGTTGTTGTTGTTGTTTTCTTTTTTAACCTCAGGTGTCCCACCAAATGAGGGATTCCAGAGTAGAGCCCTGTGGAGGGGCGACTGGACAATCAGAAATCTGGTTAAAAACTGGGGCCTAGGGACATGTCAAGCCCATTATGACATCTAATGGTCCAGCCACTGAGAGGACTTACTAGAGGACAGGACTCATGCTGAGGGTCACAATGCGTGTGTATGCCCTCGTCGCACTCAATAATGGGCGGGGCCTCAGGGTGAATGCTGGTTTCTCCTACACTGAACGTTGGACAACGTGCCAACCTCAAGGGTTCTTGCCATGGGTAAGGAGGTGTTCTGATTTCTGCATCACACTCACCCCTGGGCAGTGATTGGAGATAAGGTCTCGGTTCTGAAGCCTGAAACCTGAGGTAGGGAAGAGATGATGACCTAAGGCCATGGCGGGTTTCATGTGCTCAGTGTGCGGTCAGCTTTCTGGGTGTTGGTCAGGAGTTCCGGGCTCAGGTTGTGTTCGACAGTGCATTAGTGCCCAGGGTAGACTATATAATTTGGTTAAAGTCGAGTGCTGTGTAGGTTGATCCTCATTTAAGGTGCCTGGGCAGCTCATGAGGCAATAATTTTTTTTTCTAGAGGGCAGGCAGAGTGCTGCATTGTGGGTCCGGAATTGCCAAACTTGAGGGCTTCGGGGCCAGGAGTGTGAGGACGGAAGTCTGAGAAGACAAGCTACTTGGGTTTCAGGGCGAGGGCACGGCAGGTACCCCCTGCAGATCTGAACCAATATCTCATGCATCTGAAATCAGGGCGAGGATCAGACGTTGGCTCAGGTTGGAGTTTCTGTTCATGACGGCCGCTTCATGAAGGGAGCGGAATCTCGAGGCCATTGAGGTTTTCCCACGTTGGGAGTTGTGGGATGCCCCATTCCAGGATTCCTTCTGCGGGACAATTGAGACCTGTTGGACAGCTCCAGGACATCCCATATGGAATGATTCCAGAGCACCGTTCGCGGATGGATGCCTGGGAAGCCCGCCTCGCATTCCAATTGTCTCCTAGCAACAAGACAGTTTAGATCTGATGGCTCTGCCGGAGCAACCGGGGTGGCTGAGTTGAAATGGACTTTCCTGAGGATGGGTCCTAATGTGTTTTTGTGCCCATGAGGGCCTTGGAATGGGGCGGTGGCACCGGGACCCTGAAGTACTCTCCTAATCTTTGGACATGGCTCCCATGCACAGGTTTCCTTGTGGAGACGAGATGAGTTCTGATGGGTGCCTCAGGAAAACCCCTATGCTCGTATTGGAATCAGGCTTTTGAGGACACATGCCTGTAACCCAAAGCAATGGATCCTATTATGGCCTAGGTTCCTGTCTGGTTCAATCTACTTCTCTGGGGACATCCATCTATGGTATGAGTGGAGGTCGATTATCAGCGGTTGTCAGACAGCCCTTGTTTGTTCCGGGCGACCTACACTATTGGGATGGCCTCAGGGACTTTGGAGGTTTCTCCTAATTTGTACGATTTTGGACCATGCAATGGGCAGAATTCCGATGGATTGGTAGGCACAGTCCTAATGTGTGGCTCCAGGGGCCCAGCCTGGAGGGTGTGTGGCCCAAGACTTTGAGGACAGAAGTCTGAAAACACAAACTCAGCTTAGGTTTGGGGACGTAGGTATGGCAGGCCCGATCTACAAACCATGAGAAGAACTCTTCAGGATATGAAGAAAGTGCGAGTCTGAGGCGCTTGCTCAGGCTTTTGTCTCTGGATTTTGTATCAGCGATGGCCATGGAATGTCGGGGAGGCCTCACGGGCCATGGACGAATCTTCCTCTCTGAGGATTTGGCCCGATTCCCAATTGCTTTTCGTCAATCTGTGGGTTGGGAGGACTCATTTCAGTTTTGTTACCTCAGGTGTCCCACCAAAAGAGGAATCCCAAAGCAAAGCCGTGGGGAAGACTGAAGGGACAACCCGAACTATGGTTAAAAATTGGGGCCTAGGGGCATGGCAAGCCCACTATGCTGTCTCTTCATCCAGCCACTGAGTGGCCGTACTTGAGGACTGGGCTCAGCCTGAGGGTCACAATGTGTGTTTGTGACCAATGTGGCCCGCGATCATGGGCGGGGCTTCATGGGCCACACTGGTTCAACTACACTGAACGTTGGACAACATGCCAACAAAAGGTTTCTTGCCATGGGGAAGGAGGTCTGATTTCTGCATCACCTTCAACCCTGGGCAGTGACTGGAGAAAAGGTCTAGGTTCTGAAACCTGAAAACCTAGGTTGGGAATAGATGAAGACCTAAGGCCATGGCGGATCGATGTGCTCAGTGTGCGGCCAGCTGTCTGGGAGGGGCCAGGGGGTCCAGGCTCAGGCTGTGTCAGAAAGGGCATTGGTGCCCTGGTCAGCCTATGTATTTGGGGTACAGCCAAGGTCGGTGCAGGTTGATCCTCATTTGGGGTTACTGGGCAGCCCCAGAGGACAATGTTTTTCTTCTGGAGGGCAGGCATAGTGCTGCATTGTAGTTCTTGATTGCCAAACTGGAGGTCTTGTGGGCCAGTAGTCTGACGACAAAAGTCTGAGAACACAAGCTAGCCTTAGGTTTCTGGTGAGGCCATGGCAGGCACAATCTACAGACCTGAATCGAGATCTCGTGCATCTGAAGTCAGGGCGAGGATCAGACGATCGCTCAGGTTGGAGTTTCTGTCCCTGATGGCCCCTTCATGAATGGGGGGGCATCACGAGGCCATGGGGGTTTTCCCACGATGGGAGTTGTGAGAAGCTCCAAACTGCAGAGAGTCTTCTGCAGGACAATTGAGACCTGTTGTTTGGCTCCAGGACAATGATTCTGAGCAGGGTTCTAAGGATGGATGGCTGGGTAGCCCACCTCGCATTCCAATTGTCTCCTACTAACAAGACAGGTTAAATCTCCTGGATCTGTGGGGAGCAACCGAGGACGCTGAGTTGAAATGGACACCCCTGGGGATGGGTCCTAATGTGCTTTTGTGTCTATGGAGACCTTGGAATGAAGCGGTGGCACGGGGGCCCTAAAGGTTTCTCCTAAACAGAGGCTTTGACACAGCTCCAACGTGCAAGTTTCCCATGTGTAGATGAGATGTTTTCTGATGGGTGAGTCAAGAAACAGCTAGATGCTGCTTTGGAAATCCAGGCCTCTGAGGAGAGATGCCTGGAAACCAAAGCAATGGATCTGATTAGTGCCTAGGGACCTCTTCTTTCCTTTTTACCACTGGGGACATCTGTCTATGGGTTTGAGTGCAGGTAGGTGCTCAGTTGGGCTCAGATTGCCCCTGTTTTTCCTGGGAAGCCATCACTATTGAGATGGATCAGGGACTTTGGAGGTTTATCCTATTAGAAGGGTTGTGGCCATTGGAATGGGCACACACAATTCCCTTGGAGAGGGCAAGTACAGTCCTCAGGTTTGGCTCCAGGGGCCTGAGCCTGTAGGTTGTGTAGGCCAGGGCTGTTTGGGCAGTTGTCTGAAAACACAAACTCGGCTTATGTTTCGGGTCATAGGTATGGCAGGACTGATCTACAGACCATGAGGAGAACTCTTTGGGATTTGAAAGAAGGGCGAGTGTGAGGCTCCTGCTCAAGTTTTTGTCTCTGGATATCGTGTCACTCATGGTCGTGGAATTTCTGGGTGACCTCATGGGAAATGGACGAGTCTTACTCTCTGGTGGTTTGGCCCCGTCCAAAGAGTTTGGGGTCTTTCTGTGGGCTTCAAGAAGTCCGTTTTGTTGTTGTTGTTGTTGTTGTTGTTGTTGTTGTTTTTGTTGTTGTTGTTTTCTTTTTTAACCTCAGGTGTCCCACCAAATGAGGGATTCCAGAGTAGAGCCCTGTGGAGGGGCGACTGGACAATCAGAAATCTGGTTAAAAACTGGGGCCTAGGGACATGTCAAGCCCATTATGACATCTAATGGTCCAGCCACTGAGAGGACTTACTAGAGGACAGGACTCATTCTGAGGGTCACAATGCGTGTGTATGCCCTCGTCGCACTCAATAATGGGCGGGGCCTCAGGGTGAATGCTGGTTTCTCCTACACTGAACGTTGGACAACGTGCCAACCTCAAGGGTTCTTGCCATGGGTAAGGAGGTGTTCTGATTTCTGCATCACACTCACCCCTGGGCAGTGATTGGAGATAAGGTCTCGGTTCTGAAGCCTGAAAACTGAGGTAGAGAAGAGATGATGACCTAAGGCCATGGCGGGTTTTATGTGCTCAGTGTGCGGTCAGCTTTCTGGGTGTTGGTCAGGAGTTCCGGGCTCAGGTTGTGTTCGACAGTGCATTAGTGCCCAGGGTAGACTATATAATTTGGTTAAAGTCGAGTGCTGTGTAGGTTGATCCTCATTTAAGGTGCCTGGGCAGCTCATGAGGCAATAATTTTTTTTTCTAGAGGGCAGGCAGAGTGCTGCATTGTGGGTCCGGAATTGCCAAACTTGAGGGCTTCGGGGCCAGGAGTGTGAGGACGGAAGTCTGAGAAGACAAGCTACTTGGGTTTCAGGGCGAGGGCACGGCAGGTACCCCCTGCAGATCTGAACCAATATCTCATGCATCTGAAATCAGGGCGAGGATCAGACGTTGGCTCAGGTTGGAGTTTCTGTTCATGACGGCCGCTTCATGAAGGGAGCGGAATCTCGAGGCCATTGAGGTTTTCCCACGTTGGGAGTTGTGGGATGCCCCCTTCAAGGATTCCTTCTGCGGGACAATTGAGACCTGTTGGACAGCTCCAGGACATCCCATATGGAATGATTCCAGAGCACCGTTCGCGGATGGATGCCTGGGAAGCCCGCCTCGCATTCCAATTGTCTCCTAGCAACAAGACAGTTTAGATCTGATGGCTCTGCCGGAGCACCGGGGTGGCTGAGTTGAAATGGACTTTCCTGAGGATGGGTCCTAATGTGTTTTTGTGCCCATGAGGGCCTTGGAATGGGGCGGTGGCACCGGGACCCTGAAGTACTCTCCTAAGCTTTGGACATGGCTCCCATGCACAGGTTTCCTTGTGGAGACGAGATGAGTTCTGATGGGTGCCTCAGGAAAACCCCTATGCTCGTATTGGAATCAGGCTTTTGAGGACACATGCCTGTAACCCAAAGCAATGGATCCTATTATGGCCTAGGTTCCTGTCTGGTTCAATCTTCTTCTCTGGGGACATCCATCTATGGTATGAGTGGAGGTCGATTATCAGCGGTTGTCAGACAGCCCTTGTTTGTTCCGGGCGACCTACACTATTGGGATGGCCTCAGGGACTTTGGAGGTTTCTCCTAATTTGTACGATTTTGGACCATGCAATGGGCAGAATTCCGATGGATTGGTAGGCACAGTCCTAATGTGTGGCTCCAGGGGCCCAGCCTGGAGGGTGTGTGGCCCAAGACTTTGAGGACAGAAGTCTGAAAACACAAACTCAGCTTAGGTTTGGGGACGTAGGTATGGCAGGCCCGATCTACAAACCATGAGAAGAACTCTTCAGGATATGAAGAAAGTGCGAGTCTGAGGCGCTTGCTCAGGCTTTTGTCTCTGGATTTTGTATCAGCGATGGCCATGGAATGTCGGGGAGGCCTCATGGGCCATGGACGAATCTTCCTCTCTGAGGATTTGGCCCGATTCCCAATTGCTTTTCGTCAATCTGTGGGTTGGTAGGACTCATTTCAGTTTTGTTACCTCAGGTGTCCCACCAAAAGAGGAATCCCAAAGCAAAGCCGTGGGGAAGACTGAAGGGACAACCCGAACTATGGTTAAAAATTGGGGCCTAGGGGCATGGCAAGCCCACTATGCTGTCTCTTCACCCAGCCACTGAGTGGCCGTACTTGAGGACTGGGCTCAGCCTGAGGGTCACAATGTGTGTTTGTGACCAATGTGGCCCGCGAGCATGGGCGGGGCTTCATGGGCCACACTGGTTTCAACTACACTGAACGTTGGACAACATGCCAACAAAAGGTTTCTTGCCATGGGGAAGGAGGTCTGATTTCTGCATCACCTTCAACCCTGGGCAGTGACTGGAGAAAAGGTCTAGGTTCTGAAACCTGAAAACCTAGGTTGGGAATAGATGAAGACCTAAGGCCATGGCGGATCGATGTGCTCAGTGTGCGGCCAGCTGTCTGGGAGGGGCCAGGGGGTCCAGGCTCAGGCTGTGTCAGAAAGGGCATTGGTCCCCTGGTCAGCCTATGTATTTGGGGTACAGCCAAGGTCGGTGCAGGTTGATCCTCATTTGGGGTTACTGGGCAGCCCCAGAGGACAATGTTTTTCTTCTGGAGGGCAGGCATAGTGCTGCATTGTAGTTCTGGATTGCCAAACTGGAGGTCTTGTGGGCCAGTAGTCTGACGACAAAAGTCTGAGAACACAAGCTAGGCTTAGGTTTCTGGTGAGGCCATGGCAGGCACAATCTATAGACCTGAATCGAGATCTCGTGCATCTGAAGTCAGGGCGAGTATCAGACGATCGCTCAGGTTGGAGTTTCTGTCCCTGATGGCCCCTTCATGAATGGGGGGGGCATCACGAGGCCATGGGGGTTTTCCCACGATGGGAGTTGTGAGAAGCTCCAAACTGCAGAGAGTCTTCTGCAGGACAATTGAGACCTGTTGTTTGGCTCCAGGCCAATGATTCTGAGCAGGGTTCTAAGGATGGATGGCTGGGTAGCCCACCTCGCATTCCAATTGTCTCCTACTAACAAGACAGGTTAGATCTCCTGGATCTGTGGGGAGCAACCGAGGACGCTGAGTTGAAATGGACACCCCTGGGGATGGGTCCTAATGTGCTTTTGTGTCTATGGAGACCTTGCAATGAAGCGGTGGCACGGGGGCCCTAAAGGGTTCTCCTAAACAGAGGCTTTGACACAGCTCCAACGTGCAAGTTTCCCATGTGTAGATGAGATGTTTTCTGATGGGTGAGTCAAGAAACAGCTAGATGCTGCTTTGGAAATCCAGGCCTCTGAGGAGAGATGCCTGGAAACCAAAGCAATGGATCTGATTAGTGCCTAGGGACCTCTTCTTTCCTTTTTACCACTGGGGACAACTGTCTATGGGTTTGAGTGCAGGTAGGTGCTCAGTTGGTCTCAGAATACCCCTGTTTTTCCTGGGAAGCCATCACTATTGAGATGGATCAGGGACTTTGGAGGTTTATCCTATTAGAAGGGTTGTGGCCATTGGAATGGGCACACACAATTCCCTTGGAGAGGGCAAGTACAGTCCTCAGGTTTGGCTCCAGGGGCCTGAGCCTGTAGGTTGTGTAGGCCAGGGCTGTTTGGACAGTTGTCTGAAAACACAAACTCGGCTTATGTTTCGGGTCATAGGTATGGCAGGACTGATCTACAGACCATGAGGAGAACTCTTCGGGATTTGAAAGAAGGGCGAGTGTGAGGCTCCTGCTCAAGTTTTTGTCTCTGGATATCGTGTCACTCATGGTCGTGGAATTTCTGGGTGACCTCATGGGAAATGGACGAGTCTTACTCTCTGGTGGTTTGGCCCCGTCCAAAGAGTTTGGGGTCATTCTGTGGGCTTCAAGAAGTCCCTTTTGTTGTTGTTGTTGTTGTTGTTGTTGTTGTTTTCTTTTTTAACCTCAGGTGTCCCACCAAATGAGGGATTCCAGAGTAGAGCCCTGTGGAGGGGCGACTGGACAATCAGAAATCTGGTTAAAAACTGGGGCCTAGGGACATGTCAAGCCCATTATGACATCTAATGGTCCAGCCACTGAGAGGACTTACTAGAGGACAGGACTCATGCTGAGGGTCACAATGCGTGTGTATGCCCTCGTCGCACTCAATAATGGGCGGGGCCTCAGGGTGAATGCTGGTTTCTCCTACACTGAACGTTGGACAACGTGCCAACCTCAAGGGTTCTTGCCATGGGTAAGGAGGTGTTCTGATTTCTGCATCACACTCACCCCTGGGCAGTGATTGGAGATAAGGTCTCGGTTCTGAAGCCTGAAAACTGAGGTAGGGAAGAGATGATGACCTAAGGCCATGGCGGGTTTCATGTGCTCAGTGTGCGGTCAGCTTTCTGGGTGTTGGTCAGGAGTTCCGGGCTCAGGTTGTGTTCGACAGTGCATTAGTGCCCAGGGTAGACTATATAATTTGGTTAAAGTCGAGTGCTGTGTAGGTTGATCCTCATTTAAGGTGCCTGGGCAGCTCATGAGGCAATAATTTTTTTTTCTAGAGGGCAGGCAGAGTGCTGCATTGTGGGTCCGGAATTGCCAAACTTGAGGGCTTCGGGGCCAGGAGTGTGAGGACGGAATTGTGGGAAGACAAGCTACTTGGGTTTCAGGGCGAGGGCACGGCAGGTACCCCCTGCAGATCTGAACCAATATCTCATGCATCTGAAATCAGGGCGAGGATCAGACGTTGGCTCAGGTTGGAGTTTCTGTTCATGACGGCCGCTTCATGAAGGGAGCGGAATCTCGAGGCCATTGAGGTTTTCCCACGTTGGGAGTTGTGGGATGCCCCCTTCCAGGATTCCTTCTGCGGGACAATTGAGACCTGTTGGACAGCTCCAGGACATCCCATATGGAATGATTCCAGAGCACCGTTCGCGGATGGATGCCTGGGAAGCCCGCCTCGCATTCCAATTGTCTCCTAGCAACAAGACAGTTTAGATCTGATGGCTCTGCCGGAGCAACCGGGGTGGCTGAGTTGAAATGGACTTTCCTGAGGATGGGTCCTAATGTGTTTTTGTGCCCATGAGGGCCTTGGAATGGGGCGGTGGCACCGGGACCCTGAAGTACTCTCCTAATCTTTGGACATGGCTCCCATGCACAGGTTTCCTTGTGGAGACGAGATGAGTTCTGATGGGTGCCTCAGGAAAACCCCTATGCTCGTATTGGAATCAGGCTTTTGAGGACACATGCCTGTAACCCAAAGCAATGGATCCTATTATGGCCTAGGTTCCTGTCTGGTTCAATCTTCTTCTCTGGGGACATCCATCTATGGTATGAGTGGAGGTCGATTATCAGCGGTTGTCAGACAGCCCTTGTTTGTTCCGGGCGACCTACACTATTGGGATGGCCTCAGGGACTTTGGAGGTTTCTCCTAATTTGTACGATTTTGGACCATGCAATGGGCAGAATTCCGATGGATTGGTAGGCACAGTCCTAATGTGTGGCTCCAGGGGCCCAGCCTGGAGGGTGTGTGGCCCAAGACTTTGAGGACAGAAGTCTGAAAACACAAACTCAGCTTAGGTTTGGGGACGTAGGTATGGCAGGCCCGATCTACAAACCATGAGAAGAACTCTTCAGGATATGAAGAAAGTGCGAGTCTGAGGCGCTTGCTCAGGCTTTTGTCTCTGGATTTTGTATCAGCGATGGCCACGGAATGTCGGGGAGGCCTCATGGGCCATGGACGAATCTTCCTCTCTGAGGATTTGGCCCGATTCCCAATTGCTTTTCGTCAATCTGTGGGTTGGGAGGACTCATTTCAGTTTTGTTACCTCAGGTGTCCCACCAAAAGAGGAATCCCAAAGCAAAGCCGTGGGGAAGACTGAAGGGACAACCCGAACTATGGTTAAAAATTGGGGCCTAGGGGCATGGCAAGCCCACTATGCTGTCTCTTCATCCAGCCACTGAGTGGCCGTACTTGAGGACTGGGCTCAGCCTGAGGGTCACAATGTGTGTTTGTGACCAATGTGGCCCGCGATCATGGGCGGGGCTTCATGGGCCACACTGGTTCAACTACACTGAACGTTGGACAACATGCCAACCACAAGGTTTCTTGCCATGGGGAAGGAGGTCTGATTTCTGCATCACCTTCAACCCTGGGCAGTGACTGGAGAAAAGGTCTAGGTTCTGAAACCTGAAAACCTAGGTTGGGAATAGATGAAGACCTAAGGCCATGGCGGATCGATGTGCTCAGTGTGCGGCCAGCTGTCTGGGAGGGGCCAGGGGGTCCAGGCTCAGGCTGTGTCAGAAAGGGCATTGGTGCCCTGGTCAGCCTATGTATTTGGGGTACAGCCAAGGTCGGTGCAGGTTGATCCTCATTTGGGGTTACTGGGCAGCCCCAGAGGACAATGTTTTTCTTCTGGAGGGCAGGCATAGTGCTGCATTGTAGTTCTGGATTGCCAAACTGGAGGTCTTGTGGGCCAGTAGTCTGACGACAAAAGTCTGAGAACACAAGCTAGGCTTAGGTTTCCGGTGAGGCCATGGCAGGCACAATCTACAGACCTGAATCGAGATCTCGTGCATCTGAAGTCAGGGCGAGGATCAGACGATCGCTCAGGTTGGAGTTTCTGTCCCTGATGGCCCCTTCATGAATGGGGGGGGCATCACGAGGCCATGGGGGTTTTCCCACGATGGGAGTTGTGAGAAGCTCCAAACTGTAGAGAGTCTTCTGCAGGACAATTGAGACCTGTTGTTTGGCTCCAGGCCAATGATTCTGAGCAGGGTTCTAAGGATGGATGGCTGGGTAGCCCACCTCGCATTCCAATTGTCTCCTACTAACAAGACAGGTTAGATCTCCTGGATCTGTGGGGAGCAACCGAGGACGCTGAGTTGAAATGGACACCCCTGGGGATGGGTCCTAATGTGCTTTTGTGTCTATGGAGACCTTGCAATGAAGCGGTGGCACGGGGGCCCTAAAGGGTTCTCCTAAACAGAGGCTTTGACACAGCTCCAACGTGCAAGTTTCCCATGTGTAGATGAGATGTTTTCTGATGGGTGAGTCAAGAAACAGCTAGATGCTGCTTTGGAAATCCAGGCCTCTGAGGAGAGATGCCTGGAAACCAAAGCAATGGATCTGATTAGTGCCTAGGGACCTCTTCTTTCCTTTTTACCACTGGGGACAACTGTCTATGGGTTTGAGTGCAGGTAGGTGCTCAGTTGGTCTCAGAATACCCCTGTTTTTCCTGGGAAGCCATCACTATTGAGATGGATCAGGGACTTTGGAGGTTTATCCTATTAGAAGGGTTGTGGCCATTGGAATGGGCACACACAATTCCCTTGGAGAGGGCAAGTACAGTCCTCAGGTTTGGCTCCAGGGGCCTGAGCCTGTAGGTTGTGTAGGCCAGGGCTGTTTGGACAGTTGTCTGAAAACACAAACTCGGCTTATGTTTCGGGTCATAGGTATGGCAGGACTGATCTACAGACCATGAGGAGAACTCTTCGGGATTTGAAAGAAGGGCGAGTGTGAGGCTCCTGCTCAAGTTTTTGTCTCTGGATATCGTGTCACTCATGGTCGTGGAATTTCTGGGTGACCTCATGGGAAATGGACGAGTCTTACTCTCTGGTGGTTTGGCCCCGTCCAAAGAGTTTGGGGTCATTCTGTGGGCTTCAAGAAGTCCCTTTTGTTGTTGTTGTTGTTGTTGTTGTTGTTGTTTTCTTTTTTAACCTCAGGTGTCCCACCAAATGAGGGATTCCAGAGTAGAGCCCTGTGGAGGGGCGACTGGACAATCAGAAATCTGGTTAAAAACTGGGGCCTAGGGACATGTCAAGCCCATTATGACATCTAATGGTCCAGCCACTGAGAGGACTTACTAGAGGACAGGACTCATGCTGAGGGTCACAATGCGTGTGTATGCCCTCGTCGCACTCAATAATGGGCGGGGCCTCAGGGTGAATGCTGGTTTCTCCTACACTGAACGTTGGACAACGTGCCAACCTCAAGGGTTCTTGCCATGGGTAAGGAGGTGTTCTGATTTCTGCATCACACTCACCCCTGGGCAGTGATTGGAGATAAGGTCTCGGTTCTGAAGCCTGAAAACTGAGGTAGGGAAGAGATGATGACCTAAGGCCATGGCGGGTTTCATGTGCTCAGTGTGCGGTCAGCTTTCTGGGTGTTGGTCAGGAGTTCCGGGCTCAGGTTGTGTTCGACAGTGCATTAGTGCCCAGGGTAGACTATATAATTTGGTTAAAGTCGAGTGCTGTGTAGGTTGATCCTCATTTAAGGTGCCTGGGCAGCTCATGAGGCAATAATTTTTTTTTCTAGAGGGCAGGCAGAGTGCTGCATTGTGGGTCCGGAATTGCCAAACTTGAGGGCTTCGGGGCCAGGAGTGTGAGGACGGAATTGTGGGAAGACAAGCTACTTGGGTTTCAGGGCGAGGGCACGGCAGGTACCCCCTGCAGATCTGAACCAATATATCATGCATCTGAAATCAGGGCGAGGATCAGACGTTGGCTCAGGTTGGAGTTTCTGTTCATGACGGCCGCTTCATGAAGGGAGCGGAATCTCGAGGCCATTGAGGTTTTCCCACGTTGGGAGTTGTGGGATGCCCCATTCCAGGATTCCTTCTGCGGGACAATTGAGACCTGTTGGACAGCTCCAGGACATCCCATATGGAATGATTCCAGAGCACCGTTCGCGGATGGATGCCTGGGAAGCCCGCCTCGCATTCCAATTGTCTCCTAGCAACAAGACAGTTTAGATCTGATGGCTCTGCCGGAGCAACCGGGGTGGCTGAGTTGAAATGGACTTTCCTGAGGATGGGTCCTAATGTGTTTTTGTGCCCATGAGGGCCTTGGAATGGGGCGGTGGCACCGGGACCCTGAAGTACTCTCCTAATCTTTGGACATGGCTCCCATGCACAGGTTTCCTTGTGGAGACGAGATGAGTTCTGATGGGTGCCTCAGGAAAACCCCTATGCTCGTATTGGAATCAGGCTTTTGAGGACACATGCCTGTAACCCAAAGCAATGGATCCTATTATGGCCTAGGTTCCTGTCTGGTTCAATCTTCTTCTCTGGGGACATCCATCTATGGTATGAGTGGAGGTCGATTATCAGCGGTTGTCCGACAGCCCTTGTTTGTTCCGGGCGACCTACACTATTGGGATGGCCTCAGGGACTTTGGAGGTTTCTCCTAATTTGTACGATTTTGGACCATGCAATGGGCAGAATTCCGATGGATTGGTAGGCACAGTCCTAATGTGTGGCTCCAGGGGCCCAGCCTGGAGGGTGTGTGGCCCAAGACTTTGAGGACAGAAGTCTGAAAACACAAACTCAGCTTAGGTTTGGGGACGTAGGTATGGCAGGCCCGATCTACAAACCATGAGAAGAACTCTTCAGGATATGAAGAAAGTGCGAGTCTGAGGCGCTTGCTCAGGCTTTTGTCTCTGGATTTTGTATCAGCGATGGCCACGGAATGTCGGGGAGGCCTCATGGGCCATGGACGAATCTTCCTCTCTGAGGATTTGGCCCGATTCCCAATTGCTTTTCGTCAATCTGTGGGTTGGGAGGACTCATTTCAGTTTTGTTACCTCAGGTGTCCCACCAAAAGAGGAATCCCAAAGCAAAGCCGTGGGGAAGACTGAAGGGACAACCCGAACTATGGTTAAAAATTGGGGCCTAGGGGCATGGCAAGCCCACTATGCTGTCTCTTCATCCAGCCACTGAGTGGCCGTACTTGAGGACTGGGCTCAGCCTGAGGGTCACAATGTGTGTTTGTGACCAATGTGGCCCGCGATCATGGGCGGGGCTTCATGGGCCACACTGGTTCAACTACACTGAACGTTGGACAACATGCCAACCACAAGGTTTCTTGCCATGTGGAAGGAGGTCTGATTTCTGCATCACCTTCAACCCTGGGCAGTGACTGGAGAAAAGGTCTAGGTTCTGAAACCTGAAAACCTAGGTTGGGAATAGATGAAGACCTAAGGCCATGGCGGATCGATGTGCTCAGTGTGCGGCCAGCTGTCTGGGAGGGGCCAGGGGGTCCAGGCTCAGGCTGTGTCAGAAAGGGCATTGGTGCCCTGGTCAGCCTATGTATTTGGGGTACAGCCAAGGTCGGTGCAGGTTGATCCTCATTTGGGGTTACTGGGCAGCCCCAGAGGACAATGTTTTTCTTCTGGAGGGCAGGCATAGTGCTGCATTGTAGTTCTGGATTGCCAAACTGGAGGTCTTGTGGGCCAGTAGTCTGACGACAAAAGTCTGAGAACACAAGCTAGGCTTAGGTTTCCGGTGAGGCCATGGCAGGCACAATCTACAGACCTGAATCGAGATCTCGTGCATCTGAAGTCAGGGCGAGGATCAGACGATCGCTCAGGTTGGAGTTTCTGTCCCTGATGGCCCCTTCATGAATGGGGGGGGCATCACGAGGCCATGCGGGTTTTCCCACGATGGGAGTTGTGAGAAGCTCCAAACTGCAGAGAGTCTTCTGCAGGACAATTGAGACCTGTTGTTTGGCTCCAGGCCAATGATTCTGAGCAGGGTTCTAAGGATGGATGGCTGGGTAGCCCACCTCGCATTCCAATTGTCTCCTACTAACAAGACAGGTTAGATCTCCTGGATCTGTGGGGAGCAACCGAGGACGCTGAGTTGAAATGGACACCCCTGGGGATGGGTCCTAATGTGCTTTTGTGTCTATGGAGACCTTGCAATGAAGCGGTGGCACGGGGGCCCTAAAGGGTTCTCCTAAACAGAGGCTTTGTCACAGCTCCAACGTGCAAGTTTCCCATGTGTAGATGAGATGTTTTCTGATGGGTGAGTCAAGAAACAGCTAGATGCTGCTTTGGAAATCCAGGCCTCTGAGGAGAGATGCCTGGAAACCAAAGCAATGGATCTGATTAGTGCCTAGGGACCTCTTCTTTCCTTTTTACCACTGGGGACAACTGTCTATGGGTTTGAGTGCAGGTAGGTGCTCAGTTGGTCTCAGAATACCCCTGTTTTTCCTGGGAAGCCATCACTATTGAGATGGATCAGGGACTTTGGAGGTTTATCCTATTAGAAGGGTTGTGGCCATTGGAATGGGCACACACAATTCCCTTGGAGAGGGCAAGTACAGTCCTCAGGTTTGGCTCCAGGGGCCTGAGCCTGTAGGTTGTGTAGGCCAGGGCTGTTTGGACAGTTGTCTGAAAACACAAACTCGGCTTATGTTTCGGGTCATAGGTATGGCAGGACTGATCTACAGACCATGAGGAGAACTCTTCGGGATTTGAAAGAAGGGCGAGTGTGAGGCTCCTGCTCAAGTTTTTGTCTCTGGATATCGTGTCACTCATGGTCGTGGAATTTCTGGGTGACCTCATGGGAAATGGACGAGTCTTACTCTCTGGTGGTTTGGCCCCGTCCAAAGAGTTTGGGGTCATTCTGTGGGCTTCAAGAAGTCCCTTTTGTTGTTGTTGTTGTTGTTGTTGTTGTTGTTTTCTTTTTTAACCTCAGGTGTCCCACCAAATGAGGGATTCCAGAGTAGAGCCCTGTGGAGGGGCGACTGGACAATCAGAAATCTGGTTAAAAACTGGGGCCTAGGGACATGTCAAGCCCATTATGACATCTAATGGTCCAGCCACTGAGAGGACTTACTAGAGGACAGGACTCATGCTGAGGGTCACAATGCGTGTGTATGCCCTCGTCGCACTCAATAATGGGCGGGGCCTCAGGGTGAATGCTGGTTTCTCCTACACTGAACGTTGGACAACGTGCCAACCTCAAGGGTTCTTGCCATGGGTAAGGAGGTGTTCTGATTTCTGCATCACACTCACCCCTGGGCAGTGATTGGAGATAAGGTCTCGGTTCTGAAGCCTGAAAACTGAGGTAGGGAAGAGATGATGACCTAAGGCCATGGCGGGTTTCATGTGCTCAGTGTGCGGTCAGCTTTCTGGGTGTTGGTCAGGAGTTCCGGGCTCAGGTTGTGTTCGACAGTGCATTAGTGCCCAGGGTAGACTATATAATTTGGTTAAAGTCGAGTGCTGTGTAGGTTGATCCTCATTTAAGGTGCCTGGGCAGCTCATGAGGCAATAATTTTTTTTTCTAGAGGGCAGGCAGAGTGCTGCATTGTGGGTCCGGAATTGCCAAACTTGAGGGCTTCGGGGCCAGGAGTGTGAGGACGGAATTGTGGGAAGACAAGCTACTTGGGTTTCAGGGCGAGGGCACGGCAGGTACCCCCTGCAGATCTGAACCAATATATCATGCATCTGAAATCAGGGCGAGGATCAGACGTTGGCTCAGGTTGGAGTTTCTGTTCATGACGGCCGCTTCATGAAGGGAGCGGAATCTCGAGGCCATTGAGGTTTTCCCACGTTGGGAGTTGTGGGATGCCCCATTCCAGGATTCCTTCTGCGGGACAATTGAGACCTGTTGGACAGCTCCAGGACATCCCATATGGAATGATTCCAGAGCACCGTTCGCGGATGGATGCCTGGGAAGCCCGCCTCGCATTCCAATTGTCTCCTAGCAACAAGACAGTTTAGATCTGATGGCTCTGCCGGAGCAACCGGGGTGGCTGAGTTGAAATGGACTTTCCTGAGGATGGGTCCTAATGTGTTTTTGTGCCCATGAGGGCCTTGGAATGGGGCGGTGGCACCGGGACCCTGAAGTACTCTCCTAATCTTTGGACATGGCTCCCATGCACAGGTTTCCTTGTGGAGACGAGATGAGTTCTGATGGGTGCCTCAGGAAAACCCCTATGCTCGTATTGGAATCAGGCTTTTGAGGACACATGCCTGTAACCCAAAGCAATGGATCCTATTATGGCCTAGGTTCCTGTCTGGTTCAATCTTCTTCTCTGGGGACATCCATCTATGGTATGAGTGGAGGTCGATTATCAGCGGTTGTCCGACAGCCCTTGTTTGTTCCGGGCGACCTACACTATTGGGATGGCCTCAGGGACTTTGGAGGTTTCTCCTAATTTGTACGATTTTGGACCATGCAATGGGCAGAATTCCGATGGATTGGTAGGCACAGTCCTAATGTGTGGCTCCAGGGGCCCAGCCTGGAGGGTGTGTGGCCCAAGACTTTGAGGACAGAAGTCTGAAAACACAAACTCAGCTTAGGTTTGGGGACGTAGGTATGGCAGGCCCGATCTACAAACCATGAGAAGAACTCTTCAGGATATGAAGAAAGTGCGAGTCTGAGGCGCTTGCTCAGGCTTTTGTCTCTGGATTTTGTATCAGCGATGGCCACGGAATGTCGGGGAGGCCTCATGGGCCATGGACGAATCTTCCTCTCTGAGGATTTGGCCCGATTCCCAATTGCTTTTCGTCAATCTGTGGGTTGGGAGGACTCATTTCAGTTTTGTTACCTCAGGTGTCCCACCAAAAGAGGAATCCCAAAGCAAAGCCGTGGGGAAGACTGAAGGGACAACCCGAACTATGGTTAAAAATTGGGGCCTAGGGGCATGGCAAGCCCACTATGCTGTCTCTTCATCCAGCCACTGAGTGGCCGTACTTGAGGACTGGGCTCAGCCTGAGGGTCACAATGTGTGTTTGTGACCAATGTGGCCCGCGATCATGGGCGGGGCTTCATGGGCCACACTGGTTCAACTACACTGAACGTTGGACAACATGCCAACCACAAGGTTTCTTGCCATGTGGAAGGAGGTCTGATTTCTGCATCACCTTCAACCCTGGGCAGTGACTGGAGAAAAGGTCTAGGTTCTGAAACCTGAAAACCTAGGTTGGGAATAGATGAAGACCTAAGGCCATGGCGGATCGATGTGCTCAGTGTGCGGCCAGCTGTCTGGGAGGGGCCAGGGGGTCCAGGCTCAGGCTGTGTCAGAAAGGGCATTGGTGCCCTGGTCAGCCTATGTATTTGGGGTACAGCCAAGGTCGGTGCAGGTTGATCCTCATTTGGGGTTACTGGGCAGCCCCAGAGGACAATGTTTTTCTTCTGGAGGGCAGGCATAGTGCTGCATTGTAGTTCTGGATTGCCAAACTGGAGGGCTTGTGGGCCAGTAGTCTGACGACAAAAGTCTGAGAACACAAGCTAGGCTTAGGTTTCCGGTGAGGCCATGGCAGGCACAATCTACAGACCTGAATCGAGATCTCGTGCATCTGAAGTCAGGGCGAGGATCAGACGATCGCTCAGGTTGGAGTTTCTGTCCCTGATGGCCCCTTCATGAATGGGGGGGGCATCACGAGGCCATGCGGGTTTTCCCACGATGGGAGTTGTGAGAAGCTCCAAACTGCAGAGAGTCTTCTGCAGGACAATTGAGACCTGTTTTTTGGCTCCAGGACAATGATTCTGAGCAGGGTTCTAAGGATGGATGGCTGGGTAGCCCACCTCGCATTCCAATTTTCTCCTACTACAAGACAGGTTAGATCTCCTGGATCTGTGGGGAGCAACCGAGGACGCTGAGTTGAAATGGACACCCCTGGGGATGGGTCCTAATGTGCTTTTGTGTCTATGGAGACCTTGGAATGAAGCGGTGGCACGGGGGCCCTAAAGGGTTCTCCTAAACAGAGGCTTTGACACAGCTCCAACGTGCAAGTTTCCCATGTGTAGATGAGATGTTTTCTGATGGGTGAGTCAAGAAACAGCCAGATGCTGCTTTGGAAATCCAGGCCTCTGAGGAGAGATGCCTGGAAACCAAAGCAATGGATCTGATTAGTGCCTAGGGACCTCTTCTTTCCTTTTTACCACTGGGGACATCTGTCTATGGGTTTGAGTGCAGGTAGGTGCTCAGTTGGGCTCAGATTGCCCCTGTTTTTCCTGGGAAGCCATCACTATTGAGATGGATCAGGGACTTTGGAGGTTTATCCTATTAGAAGGGTTGTGGCCATTGGAATGGGCACACACAATTCCCTTGGAGAGGGCAAGTACAGTCCTCAGGTTTGGCTCCAGGGGCCTGAGCCTGTAGGTTGTGTAGGCCAGGGCTGTTTGGGCAGTTGTCTGAAAACACAAACTCGGCTTTTGTTTCGGGTCATAGGTATGGCAGGACTGATCTACAGACCATGAGGAGAACTCTTTGGGATTTGAAAGAAGGGCGAGTGTGAGGCTCCTGCTCAAGTTTTTGTCTCTGGATATCGTGTCACTCATGGTCGTGGAATTTCTGGGTGACCTCATGGGAAATGGACGAGTCTTACTCTCTGGTGGTTTGGCCCCGTCCAAAGAGTTTGGGGTCATTCTGTGGGCTTCAAGAAGTCCGTTTTGTTGTTGTTGTTGTTGTTGTTGTTGTTTTTGTTGTTGTTGTTTTCTTTTTTAACCTCAGGTGTCCCACCAAATGAGGGATTCCAGAGTAGAGCCCTGTGGAGGGGCGACTGGACAATCAGAAATCTGGTTAAAAACTGGGGCCTAGGGACATGTCAAGCCCATTATGACATCTAATGGTCCAGCCACTGAGAGGACTTACTAGAGGACAGGACTCATGCTGAGGGTCACAATGCGTGTGTATGCCCTCGTCGCACTCAAGAATGGGCGGGGCCTCAGGGTGAATGCTGGTTTCTCCTACACTGAACGTTGGACAACGTGCCAACCTCAAGGGTTCTTGCCATGGGTAAGGAGGTGTTCTGATTTCTGCATCACACTCACCCCTGGGCAGTGATTGGAGATAAGGTCTCGGTTCTGAAGCCTGAAAACTGAGGTAGGGAAGAGATGATGACCTAAGGCCATGGCGGGTTTCATGTGCTCAGTGTGCGGTCAGCTTTCTGGGTGTTGGTCAGGAGTTCCGGGCTCAGGTTGTGTTCGACAGTGCATTAGTGCCCAGGGTAGACTATATAATTTGGTTAAAGTCGAGTGCTGTGTAGGTTGATCCTCATTTAAGGTGCCTGGGCAGCTCATGAGGCAATAATTTTTTTTTCTAGAGGGCAGGCAGAGTGCTGCATTGTGGGTCCGGAATTGCCAAACTTGAGGGCTTCGGGGCCAGGAGTGTGAGGACGGAAGTCTGAGAAGACAAGCTACTTGGGTTTCAGGGCGAGGGCACGGCAGGTACCCCCTGCAGATCTGAACCAATATCTCATGCATCTGAAATCAGGGCGAGGATCAGACGTTGGCTCAGGTTGGAGTTTCTGTTCATGACGGCCGCTTCATGAAGGGAGCGGAATCTCGAGGCCATTGAGGTTTTCCCACGTTGGGAGTTGTGGGATGCCCCCTTCAAGGATTCCTTCTGCGGGACAATTGAGACCTGTTGGACAGCTCCAGGACATCCCATATGGAATGATTCCAGAGCACCGTTCGCGGATGGATGCCTGGGAAGCCCGCCTCGCATTCCAATTGTCTCCTAGCAACAAGACAGTTTAGATCTGATGGCTCTGCCGGAGCAACCGGGGTGGCTGAGTTGAAATGGACTTTCCTGAGGATGGGTCCTAATGTGTTTTTGTGCCCATGAGGGCCTTGGAATGGGGCGGTGGCACCGGGACCCTGAAGTACTCTCCTAAGCTTTGGACATGGCTCCCATGCACAGGTTTCCTTGTGGAGACGAGATGAGTTCTGATGGGTGCCTCAGGAAAACCCCTATGCTCGTATTGGAATCAGGCTTTTGAGGACACATGCCTGTAACCCAAAGCAATGGATCCTATTATGGCCTAGGTTCCTGTCTGGTTCAATCTACTTCTCTGGGGACATCCATCTATGGTATGAGTGGAGGTCGATTATCAGCGGTTGTCAGACAGCCCTTGTTTGTTCCGGGCGACCTACACTATTGGGATGGCCTCAGGGACTTTGGAGGTTTCTCCTAATTTGTACGATTTTGGACCATGCAATGGGCAGAATTCCGATGGATTGGTAGGCACAGTCCTAATGTGTGGCTCCAGGGGCCCAGCCTGGAGGGTGTGTGGCCCAAGACTTTGAGGACAGAAGTCTGAAAACACAAACTCAGCTTAGGTTTGGGGACGTAGGTATGGCAGGCCCGATCTACAAACCATGAGAAGAACTCTTCAGGATATGAAGAAAGTGCGAGTCTGAGGCGCTTGCTCAGGCTTTTGTCTCTGGATTTTGTATCAGCGATGGCCATGGAATGTCGGGGAGGCCTCATGGGCCATGGACGAATCTTCCTCTCTGAGGATTTGGCCCGATTCCCAATTGCTTTTCGTCAATCTGTGGGTTGGGAGGACTCATTTCAGTTTTGTTACCTCAGGTGTCCCACCAAAAGAGGAATCCCAAAGCAAAGCCGTGGGGAAGACTGAAGGGACAACCCGAACTATGGTTAAAAATTGGGGCCTAGGGGCATGGCAAGCCCACTATGCTGTCTCTTCATCCAGCCACTGAGTGGCCGTACTTGAGGACTGGGCTCAGCCTGAGGGTCACAATGTGTGTTTGTGACCAATGTGGCCCGCGATCATGGGCGGGGCTTCATGGGCCACACTGGTTCAACTACACTGAACGTTGGACAACATGCCAACCACAAGGTTTCTTGCCATGTGGAAGGAGGTCTGATTTCTGCATCACCTTCAACCCTGGGCAGTGACTGGAGAAAAGGTCTAGGTTCTGAAACCTGAAAACCTAGGTTGGGAATAGATGAAGACCTAAGGCCATGGCGGATCGATGTGCTCAGTGTGCGGCCAGCTGTCTGGGAGGGGCCAGGGGGTCCAGGCTCAGGCTGTGTCAGAAAGGGCATTGGTGCCCTGGTCAGCCTATGTATTTGGGGTACAGCCAAGGTCGGTGCAGGTTGATCCTCATTTGGGGTTACTGGGCAGCCCCAGAGGACAATGTTTTTCTTCTGGAGGGCAGGCATAGTGCTGCATTGTAGTTCTGGATTGCCAAACTGGAGGTCTTGTGGGCCAGTAGTCTGACGACAAAAGTCTGAGAACACAAGCTAGCCTTAGGTTTCTGGTGAGGCCATGGCAGGCACAATCTACAGACCTGAATCGAGATCTCGTGCATCTGAAGTCAGGGCGAGGATCAGACGATCGCTCAGGTTGGAGTTTCTGTCCCTGATGGCCCCTTCATGAATGGGGGGGGCATCACGAGGCCATGCGGGTTTTCCCACGATGGGAGTTGTGAGAAGCTCCAAACTGCAGAGAGTCTTCTGCAGGACAATTGAGACCTGTTGTTTGGCTCCAGGACAATGATTCTGAGCAGGGTTCTAAGGATGGATGGCTGGGTAGCCCACCTCGCATTCCAATTTTCTCCTACTACAAGACAGGTTAGATCTCCTGGATCTGTGGGGAGCAACCGAGGACGCTGAGTTGAAATGGACACCCCTGGGGATGGGTCCTAATGTGCTTTTGTGTCTATGGAGACCTTGGAATGAAGCGGTGGCACGGGGGCCCTAAAGGGTTCTCCTAAACAGAGGCTTTGACACAGCTCCAACGTGCAAGTTTCCCATGTGTAGATGAGATGTTTTCTGATGGGTGAGTCAAGAAACAGCCAGATGCTGCTTTGGAAATCCAGGCCTCTGAGGAGAGATGCCTGGAAACCAAAGCAATGGATCTGATTAGTGCCTAGGGACTTCTTCTTTCCTTTTTACCACTGGGGACATCTGTCTATGGGTTTGAGTGCAGGTAGGTGCTCAGTTGGGCTCAGATTGCCCCTGTTTTTCCTGGGAAGCCATCACTATTGAGATGGATCAGGGACTTTGGAGGTTTATCCTATTAGAAGGGTTGTGGCCATTGGAATGGGCACACACAATTCCCTTGGAGAGGGCAAGTACAGTCCTCAGGTTTGGCTCCAGGGGCCTGAGCCTGTAGGTTGTGTAGGCCAGGGCTGTTTGGGCAGTTGTCTGAAAACACAAACTCGGCTTATGTTTCGGGTCATAGGTATGGCAGGACTGATCTACAGACCATGAGGAGAACTCTTTGGGATTTGAAAGAAGGGCGAGTGTGAGGCTCCTGCTCAAGTTTTTGTCTCTGGATATCGTGTCACTCATGGTCGTGGAATTTCTGGGTGACCTCATGGGAAATGGACGAGTCTTACTCTCTGGTGGTTTGGCCCCGTCCAAAGAGTTTGGGGTCATTCTGTGGGCTTCAAGAAGTCCGTTTTGTTGTTGTTGTTGTTGTTGTTGTTGTTTTTGTTGTTGTTGTTTTCTTTTTTAACCTCAGGTGTCCCACCAAATGAGGGATTCCAGAGTAGAGCCCTGTGGAGGGGCGACTGGACAATCAGAAATCTGGTTAAAAACTGGGGCCTAGGGACATGTCAAGCCCATTATGACATCTAATGGTCCAGCCACTGAGAGGACTTACTAGAGGACAGGACTCATGCTGAGGGTCACAATGCGTGTGTATGCGCTCGTCGCACTCAATAATGGGCGGGGCCTCAGGGTGAATGCTGGTTTCTCCTACACTGAACGTTGGACAACGTGCCAACCTCAAGGGTTCTTGCCATGGGTAAGGAGGTGTTCTGATTTCTGCATCACACTCACCCCCGGGCAGTGATTGGAGATAAGGTCTCGGTTCTGAAGCCTGAAACCTGAGGTAGGGAAGAGATGATGACCTAAGGCCATGGCGGGTTTTATGTGCTCAGTGTGCGGTCAGCTTTCTGGGTGTTGGTCAGGAGTTCCGGGCTCAGGTTGTGTTCGACAGTGCATTAGTGCCCAGGGTAGACTATATAATTTGGTTAAAGTCGAGTGCTGTGTAGGTTGATCCTCATTTAAGGTGCCTGGGCAGCTCATGAGGCAATAATTTTTTTTTCTAGAGGGCAGGCAGAGTGCTGCATTGTGGGTCCGGAATTGCCAAACTTGAGGGCTTCGGGGCCAGGAGTGTGAGGACGGAAGTCTGAGAAGACAAGCTACTTGGGTTTCAGGGCGAGGGCACGGCAGGTACCCCCTGCAGATCTGAACCAATATCTCATGCATCTGAAATCAGGGCGAGGATCAGACGTTGGCTCAGGTTGGAGTTTCTGTTCATGACGGCCGCTTCATGAAGGGAGCGGAATCTCGAGGCCATTGAGGTTTTCCCACGTTGGGAGTTGTGGGATGCCCCCTTCAAGGATTCCTTCTGCGGGACAATTGAGACCTGTTGGACAGCTCCAGGACATCCCATATGGAATGATTCCAGAGCACCGTTCGCGGATGGATGCCTGGGAAGCCCGCCTCGCATTCCAATTGTCTCCTAGCAACAAGACAGTTTAGATCTGATGGCTCTGCCGGAGCAACCGGGGTGGCTGAGTTGAAATGGACTTTCCTGAGGATGGGTCCTAATGTGTTTTTGTGCCCATGAGGGCCTTGGAATGGGGCGGTGGCACCGGGACCCTGAAGTACTCTCCTAAGCTTTGGACATGGCTCCCATGCACAGGTTTCCTTGTGGAGACGAGATGAGTTCTGATGGGTGCCTCAGGAAAACCCCTATGCTCGTATTGGAATCAGGCTTTTGAGGACACATGCCTGTAACCCAAAGCAATGGATCCTATTATGGCCTAGGTTCCTGTCTGGTTCAATCTACTTCTCTGGGGACATCCATCTATGGTATGAGTGGAGGTCGATTATCAGCGGTTGTCAGACAGCCCTTGTTTGTTCCGGGCGACCTACACTATTGGGATGGCCTCAGGGACTTTGGAGGTTTCTCCTAATTTGTACGATTTTGGACCATGCAATGGGCAGAATTCCGATGGATTGGTAGGCACAGTCCTAATGTGTGGCTCCAGGGGCCCAGCCTGGAGGGTGTGTGGCCCAAGACTTTGAGGACAGAAGTCTGAAAACACAAACTCAGCTTAGGTTTGGGGACGTAGGTATGGCAGGCCCGATCTACAAACCATGAGAAGAACTCTTCAGGATATGAAGAAAGTGCGAGTCTGAGGCGCTTGCTCAGGCTTTTGTCTCTGGATTTTGTATCAGCGATGGCCATGGAATGTCGGGGAGGCCTCATGGGCCATGGACGAATCTTCCTCTCTGAGGATTTGGCCCGATTCCCAATTGCTTTTCGTCAATCTGTGGGTTGGGAGGACTCATTTCAGTTTTGTTACCTCAGGTGTCCCACCAAAAGAGGAATCCCAAAGCAAAGCCGTGGGGAAGACTGAAGGGACAACCCGAACTATGGTTAAAAATTGGGGCCTAGGGGCATGGCAAGCCCACTATGCTGTCTCTTCATCCAGCCACTGAGTGGCCGTACTTGAGGACTGGGCTCAGCCTGAGGGTCACAATGTGTGTTTGTGACCAATGTGGCCCGCGATCATGGGCGGGGCTTCATGGGCCACACTGGTTCAACTACACTGAACGTTGGACAACATGCCAACCACAAGGTTTCTTGCCATGTGGAAGGAGGTCTGATTTCTGCATCACCTTCAACCCTGGGCAGTGACTGGAGAAAAGGTCTAGGTTCTGAAACCTGAAAACCTAGGTTGGGAATAGATGAAGACCTAAGGCCATGGCGGATCGATGTGCTCAGTGTGCGGCCAGCTGTCTGGGAGGGGCCAGGGGGTCCAGGCTCAGGCTGTGTCAGAAAGGGCATTGGTGCCCTGGTCAGCCTATGTATTTGGGGTACAGCCAAGGTCGGTGCAGGTTGATCCTCATTTGGGGTTACTGGGCAGCCCCAGAGGACAATGTTTTTCTTCTGGAGGGCAGGCATAGTGCTGCATTGTAGTTCTGGATTGCCAAACTGGAGGTCTTGTGGGCCAGCAGTCTGACGACAAAAGTCTGAGAACACAAGCTAGCCTTAGGTTTCTGGTGAGGCCATGGCAGGCACAATCTACAGACCTGAATCGAGATCTCGTGCATCTGAAGTCAGGGCGAGGATCAGACGATCGCTCAGGTTGGAGTTTCTGTCCCTGATGGCCCCTTCATGAATGGGGGGGGCATCACGAGGCCATGCGGGTTTTCCCACATTGGGAGTTGTGAGAAGCTCCAAACTGCAGAGAGTCTTCTGCAGGACAATTGAGACCTGTTGTTTGGCTCCAGGACAATGATTCTGAGCAGGGTTCTAAGGATGGATGGCTGGGTAGCCCACCTCGCATTCCAATTTTCTCCTACTACAAGACAGGTTAGATCTCCTGGATCTGTGGGGAGCAACCGAGGACGCTGAGTTGAAATGGACACCCCTGGGGATGGGTCCTAATGTGCTTTTGTGTCTATGGAGACCTTGGAATGAAGCGGTGGCACGGGGGCCCTAAAGGGTTCTCCTAAACAGAGGCTTTGACACAGCTCCAACGTGCAAGTTTCCCATGTGTAGATGAGATGTTTTCTGATGGGTGAGTCAAGAAACAGCCAGATGCTGCTTTGGAAATCCAGGCCTCTGAGGAGAGATGCCTGGAAACCAAAGCAATGGATCTGATTAGTGCCTAGGGACTTCTTCTTTCCTTTTTACCACTGGGGACATCTGTCTATGGGTTTGAGTGCAGGTAGGTGCTCAGTTGGGCTCAGATTGCCCCTGTTTTTCCTGGGAAGCCATCACTATTGAGATGGATCAGGGACTTTGGAGGTTTATCCTATTAGAAGGGTTGTGGCCATTGGAATGGGCACACACAATTCCCTTGGAGAGGGCAAGTACAGTCCTCAGGTTTGGCTCCAGGGGCCTGAGCCTGTAGGTTGTGTAGGCCAGGGCTGTTTGGGCAGTTGTCTGAAAACACAAACTCGGCTTATGTTTCGGGTCATAGGTATGGCAGGACTGATCTACAGACCATGAGGAGAACTCTTTGGGATTTGAAAGAAGGGCGAGTGTGAGGCTCCTGCTCAAGTTTTTGTCTCTGGATATCGTGTCACTCATGGTCGTGGAATTTCTGGGTGACCTCATGGGAAATGGACGAGTCTTACTCTCTGGTGGTTTGGCCCCGTCCAAAGAGTTTGGGGTCATTCTGTGGGCTTCAAGAAGTCCGTTTTGTTGTTGTTGTTGTTGTTGTTGTTGTTTTTGTTGTTGTTGTTTTCTTTTTTAACCTCAGGTGTCCCACCAAATGAGGGATTCCAGAGTAGAGCCCTGTGGAGGGGCGACTGGACAATCAGAAATCTGGTTAAAAACTGGGGCCTAGGGACATGTCAAGCCCATTATGACATCTAATGGTCCAGCCACTGAGAGGACTTACTAGAGGACAGGACTCATGCTGAGGGTCACAATGCGTGTGTATGCGCTCGTCGCACTCAATAATGGGCGGGGCCTCAGGGTGAATGCTGGTTTCTCCTACACTGAACGTTGGACAACGTGCCAACCTCAAGGGTTCTTGCCATGGGTAAGGAGGTGTTCTGATTTCTGCATCACACTCACCCCCGGGCAGTGATTGGAGATAAGGTCTCGGTTCTGAAGCCTGAAACCTGAGGTAGGGAAGAGATGATGACCTAAGGCCATGGCGGGTTTTATGTGCTCAGTGTGCGGTCAGCTTTCTGGGTGTTGGTCAGGAGTTCCGGGCTCAGGTTGTGTTCGACAGTGCATTAGTGCCCAGGGTAGACTATATAATTTGGTTAAAGTCGAGTGCTGTGTAGGTTGATCCTCATTTAAGGTGCCTGGGCAGCTCATGAGGCAATAATTTTTTTTTCTAGAGGGCAGGCAGAGTGCTGCATTGTGGGTCCGGAATTGCCAAACTTGAGGGCTTCGGGGCCAGGAGTGTGAGGACGGAAGTCTGAGAAGACAAGCTACTTGGGTTTCAGGGCGAGGGCACGGCAGGTACCCCCTGCAGATCTGAACCAATATCTCATGCATCTGAAATCAGGGCGAGGATCAGACGTTGGCTCAGGTTGGAGTTTCTGTTCATGACGGCCGCTTCATGAAGGGAGCGGAATCTCGAGGCCATTGAGGTTTTCCCACGTTGGGAGTTGTGGGATGCCCCCTTCAAGGATTCCTTCTGCGGGACAATTGAGACCTGTTGGACAGCTCCAGGACATCCCATATGGAATGATTCCAGAGCACCGTTCGCGGATGGATGCCTGGGAAGCCCGCCTCGCATTCCAATTGTCTCCTAGCAACAAGACAGTTTAGATCTGATGGCTCTGCCGGAGCAACCGGGGTGGCTGAGTTGAAATGGACTTTCCTGAGGATGGGTCCTAATGTGTTTTTGTGCCCATGAGGGCCTTGGAATGGGGCGGTGGCACCGGGACCCTGAAGTACTCTCCTAAGCTTTGGACATGGCTCCCATGCACAGGTTTCCTTGTGGAGACGAGATGAGTTCTGATGGGTGCCTCAGGAAAACCCCTATGCTCGTATTGGAATCAGGCTTTTGAGGACACATGCCTGTAACCCAAAGCAATGGATCCTATTATGGCCTAGGTTCCTGTCTGGTTCAATCTACTTCTCTGGGGACATCCATCTATGGTATGAGTGGAGGTCGATTATCAGCGGTTGTCAGACAGCCCTTGTTTGTTCCGGGCGACCTACACTATTGGGATGGCCTCAGGGACTTTGGAGGTTTCTCCTAATTTGTACGATTTTGGACCATGCAATGGGCAGAATTCCGATGGATTGGTAGGCACAGTCCTAATGTGTGGCTCCAGGGGCCCAGCCTGGAGGGTGTGTGGCCCAAGACTTTGAGGACAGAAGTCTGAAAACACAAACTCAGCTTAGGTTTGGGGACGTAGGTATGGCAGGCCCGATCTACAAACCATGAGAAGAACTCTTCAGGATATGAAGAAAGTGCGAGTCTGAGGCGCTTGCTCAGGCTTTTGTCTCTGGATTTTGTATCAGCGATGGCCATGGAATGTCGGGGAGGCCTCATGGGCCATGGACGAATCTTCCTCTCTGAGGATTTGGCCCGATTCCCAATTGCTTTTCGTCAATCTGTGGGTTGGGAGGACTCATTTCAGTTTTGTTACCTCAGGTGTCCCACCAAAAGAGGAATCCCAAAGCAAAGCCGTGGGGAAGACTGAAGGGACAACCCGAACTATGGTTAAAAATTGGGGCCTAGGGGCATGGCAAGCCCACTATGCTGTCTCTTCATCCAGCCACTGAGTGGCCGTACTTGAGGACTGGGCTCAGCCTGAGGGTCACAATGTGTGTTTGTGACCAATGTGGCCCGCGATCATGGGCGGGGCTTCATGGGCCACACTGGTTCAACTACACTGAACGTTGGACAACATGCCAACCACAAGGTTTCTTGCCATGTGGAAGGAGGTCTGATTTCTGCATCACCTTCAACCCTGGGCAGTGACTGGAGAAAAGGTCTAGGTTCTGAAACCTGAAAACCTAGGTTGGGAATAGATGAAGACCTAAGGCCATGGCGGATCGATGTGCTCAGTGTGCGGCCAGCTGTCTGGGAGGGGCCAGGGGGTCCAGGCTCAGGCTGTGTCAGAAAGGGCATTGGTGCCCTGGTCAGCCTATGTATTTGGGGTACAGCCAAGGTCGGTGCAGGTTGATCCTCATTTGGGGTTACTGGGCAGCCCCAGAGGACAATGTTTTTCTTCTGGAGGGCAGGCATAGTGCTGCATTGTAGTTCTGGATTGCCAAACTGGAGGTCTTGTGGGCCAGTAGTCTGACGACAAAAGTCTGAGAACACAAGCTAGCCTTAGGTTTCTGGTGAGGCCATGGCAGGCACAATCTACAGACCTGAATCGAGATCTCGTGCATCTGAAGTCAGGGCGAGGATCAGACGATCGCTCAGGTTGGAGTTTCTGTCCCTGATGGCCCCTTCATGAATGGGGGGGGCATCACGAGGCCATGCGGGTTTTCCCACGATGGGAGTTGTGAGAAGCTCCAAACTGCAGAGAGTCTTATGCAGGACAATTGAGACCTGTTGTTTGGCTCCAGGACAATGATTCTGAGCAGGGTTCTAAGGATGGATGGCTGGGTAGCCCACCTCGCATTCCAATTTTCTCCTACTAACAAGACAGGTTAGATCTCCTGGATCTGTGGGGAGCAACCGAGGACGCTGAGTTGAAATGGACACCCCTGGGGATGGGTCCTAATGTGCTTTTGTGTCTATGGAGACCTTGGAATGAAGCGGTGGCACGGGGGCCCTAAAGGGTTCTCCTAAACAGAGGCTTTGACACAGCTCCAACGTGCAAGTTTCCCATGTGTAGATGAGATGTTTTCTGATGGGTGAGTCAAGAAACAGCTAGATGCTGCTTTGGAAATCCAGGCCTCTGAGGAGAGATGCCTGGAAACCAAAGCAATGGATCTGATTAGTGCCTAGGGACCTCTTCTTTCCTTTTTACCAGTGGGGACATCTGTCTATGGGTTTGAGTGCAGGTAGGTGCTCAGTTGGGCTCAGATTGCCCCTGTTTTTCCTGGGAAGCCATCACTATTGAGATGGATCAGGGACTTTGGAGGTTTATCCTATTAGAAGGGTTGTGGCCATTGGAATGGGCACACACAATTCCCTTGGAGAGGGCAAGTACAGTCCTCAGGTTTGGCTCCAGGGGCCTGAGCCTGTAGGTTGTGTAGGCCAGGGCTGTTTGGGCAGTTGTCTGAAAACACAAACTCGGCTTATGTTTCGGGTCATAGGTATGGCAGGACTGATCTACAGACCATGAGGAGAACTCTTTGGGATTTGAAAGAAGGGCGAGTGTGAGGCTCCTGCTCAAGTTTTTGTCTCTGGATATCGTGTCACTCATGGTCGTGGAATTTCTGGGTGACCTCATGGGAAATGGACGAGTCTTACTCTCTGGTGGTTTGGCCCCGTCCAAAGAGTTTGGGGTCATTCTGTGGGCTTCAAGAAGTCCGTTTTGTTGTTGTTGTTGTTGTTGTTGTTGTTGTTTTTGTTGTTGTTGTTTTCTTTTTTAACCTCAGGTGTCCCACCAAATGAGGGATTCCAGAGTAGAGCCCTGTGGAGGGGCGACTGGACAATCAGAAATCTGGTTAAAAACTGGGGCCTAGGGACATGTCAAGCCCATTATGACATCTAATGGTCCAGCCACTGAGAGGACTTACTAGAGGACAGGACTCATTCTGAGGGTCACAATGCGTGTGTATGCCCTCGTCGCACTCAATAATGGGCGGGGCCTCAGGGTGAATGCTGGTTTCTCCTACACTGAACGCTGGACAACGTGCCAACCTCAAGGGTTCTTGCCATGGGTAAGGAGGTGTTCTGATTTCTGCATCACACTCACCCCTGGGCAGTGATTGGAGATAAGGTCTCGGTTCTGAAGCCTGAAAACTGAGGTAGAGAAGAGATGATGACCTAAGGCCATGGCGGGTTTTATGTGCTCAGTGTGCGGTCAGCTTTCTGGGTGTTGGTCAGGAGTTCCGGGCTCAGGTTGTGTTCGACAGTGCATTAGTGCCCAGGGTAGACTATATAATTTGGTTAAAGTCGAGTGCTGTGTAGGTTGATCCTCATTTAAGGTGCCTGGGCAGCTCATGAGGCAATAATTTTTTTTTCTAGAGGGCAGGCAGAGTGCTGCATTGTGGGTCCGGAATTGCCAAACTTGAGGGCTTCGGGGCCAGGAGTGTGAGGACGGAAGTCTGAGAAGACAAGCTACTTGGGTTTCAGGGCGAGGGCACGGCAGGTACCCCCTGCAGATCTGAACCAATATCTCATGCATCTGAAATCAGGGCGAGGATCAGACGTTGGCTCAGGTTGGAGTTTCTGTTCATGACGGCCGCTTCATGAAGGGAGCGGAATCTCGAGGCCATTGAGGTTTTCCCACGTTGGGAGTTGTGGGATGCCCCATTCAAGGATTCCTTCTGCGGGACAATTGAGACCTGTTGGACAGCTCCAGGACATCCCATATGGAATGATTCCAGAGCACCGTTCGCGGATGGATGCCTGGGAAGCCCGCCTCGCATTCCAATTGTCTCCTAGCAACAAGACAGTTTAGATCTGATGGCTCTGCCGGAGCAACCGGGGTGGCTGAGTTGAAATGGACTTTCCTGAGGATGGGTCCTAATGTGTTTTTGTGCCCATGAGGGCCTTGGAATGGGGCGGTGGCACCGGGACCCTGAAGTACTCTCCTAAGCTTTGGACATGGCTCCCATGCACAGGTTTCCTTGTGGAGACGAGATGAGTTCTGATGGGTGCCTCAGGAAAACCCCTATGCTCGTATTGGAATCAGCCTTTTGAGGACACATGCCTGTAACCCAAAGCAATGGATCCTATTATGGCCTAGGTTCCTGTCTGGTTCAATCTTCTTCTCTGGGGACATCCATCTATGGTATGAGTGGAGGTCGATTATCAGCGGTTGTCAGACAGCCCTTGTTTGTTCCGGGCGACCTACACTATTGGGATGGCCTCAGGGACTTTGGAGGTTTCTCCTAATTTGTACGATTTTGGACCATGCAATGGGCAGAATTCCGATGGATTGGTAGGCACAGTCCTAATGTGTGGCTCCAGGGGCCCAGCCTGGAGGGTGTGTGGCCCAAGACTTTGAGGACAGAAGTCTGAAAACACAAACTCAGCTTAGGTTTGGGGACGTAGGTATGGCAGGCCCGATATACAAACCATGAGAAGAACTCTTCAGGATATGAAGAAAGTGCGAGTCTGAGGCGCTTGCTCAGGCTTTTGTCTCTGGATTTTGTATCAGCGATGGCCATGGAATGTCGGGGAGGCCTCATGGGCCATGGACGAATCTTCCTCTCTGAGGATTTGGCCCGATTCCCAATTGCTTTTCGTCAATCTGTGGGTTGGGAGGACTCATTTCAGTTTTGTTACCTCAGGTGTCCCACCAAAAGAGGAATCCCAAAGCAAAGCCGTGGGGGAGACTGAAGGGACAACCCGAACTATGGTTAAAAATTGGGGCCTAGGGGCATGGCAAGCCCACTATGCTGTCTCTTCATCCAGCCACTGAGTGGCCGTACTTGAGGACTGGGCTCAGCCTGAGGGTCACAATGTGTGTTTGTGACCAATGTGGCCCGCGAGCATGGGCGGGGCTTCATGGGCCACACTGGTTTCAACTACACTGAACGTTGGACAACATGCCAACCACAAGGTTTCTTGCCATGGGGAAGGAGGTCTGATTTCTGCATCACCTTCAACCCTGGGCAGTGACTGGAGAAAAGGTCTAGGTTCTGAAACCTGAAAACCTAGGTTGGGAATAGATGAAGACCTAAGGCCATGGCGGATCGATGTGCTCAGTGTGCGGCCAGCTGTCTGGGAGGGGCCAGGGGGTCCAGGCTCAGGCTGTGTCAGAAAGGGCATTGGTGCCCTGGTCAGCCTATGTATTTGGGGTACAGCCAAGGTCGGTGCAGGTTGATCCTCATTTGGGGTTACTGGGCAGCCCCAGAGGACAATGTTTTTCTTCTGGAGGGCAGGCATAGTGCTGCATTGTAGTTCTGGATTGCCAAACTGGAGGTCTTGTGGGCCAGTAGTCTGACGACAAAAGTCTGAGAACACAAGCTAGCCTTAGGTTTCTGGTGAGGCCATGGCAGGCACAATCTACAGACCTGAATCGAGATCTCGTGCATCTGAAGTCAGGGCGAGGATCAGATGATCGCTCAGGTTGGAGTTTCTGTCCCTGATGGCCCCTTCATGAATGGGGGGGGCATCACGAGGCCATGGGGGTTTTCCCACGATGGGAGTTGTGAGAAGCTCCAAACTGCAGAGAGTCTTCTGCAGGACAATTGAGACCTGTTGTTTGGCTCCAGGACAATGATTCTGAGCAGGGTTCTAAGGATGGATGGCTGGGTAGCCCACCTCGCATTCCAATTGTCTCCTACTAACAAGACAGGTTAGATCTCCTGGATCTGTGGGGAGCAACCGAGGACGCTGAGTTGAAATGGACACCCCTGGGGATGGGTCCTAATGTGCTTTTGTGTCTATGGAGACCTTGGAATGAAGCGGTGGCACGGGGGCCCTAAAGGGTTCTCCTAAACAGAGGCTTTGACACAGCTCCAACGTGCAAGTTTCCCATGTGTAGATGAGATGTTTTCTGATGGGTGAGTCAAGAAACAGCTAGATGCTGCTTTGGAAATCCAGGCCTCTGAGGAGAGATGCCTGGAAACCAAAGCAATGGATCTGATTAGTGCTTAGGGACCTCTTCTTTCCTTTTTACCACTGGGGACATCTGTCTATGGGTTTGAGTGCAGGTAGGTGCTCAGTTGGGCTCAGATTGCCCCTGTTTTTCCTGGGAAGCCATCACTATTGAGATGGATCAGGGACTTTGGAGGTTTATCCTATTAGAAGGGTTGTGGCCATTGGAATGGGCACACACAATTCCCTTGGAGAGGGCAAGTACAGTCCTCAGGTTTGGCTCCAGGGGCCTGAGCCTGTAGGTTGTGTAGGCCAGGGCTGTTTGGACAGTTGTCTGAAAACACAAACTCGGCTTATGTTTCAGGTCATAGGTATGGCAGGACTGATCTACAGACCATGAGGAGAACTCTTCGGGATTTGAAAGAAGCGCGAGTGTGAGGCTCCTGCTCAAGTTTTTGTCTCTGGATATCGTGTCACTCATGGTCGTGGAATTTCTGGGTGACCTCATGGGAAATGGACGAGTCTTACTCTCTGGTGGTTTGGCCCCGTCCAAAGAGTTTGGGGTCATTCTGTGGGCTTCAAGAAGTCCGTTTTGTTGTTGTTGTTGTTGTTGTTGTTGTTGTTGTTGTTGTTGTTGTTGTTTTCTTTTTTAACCTCAGGTGTCCCACCAAATGAGGGATTCCAGAGTAGAGCCCTGTGGAGGGGCGACTGGACAATCAGAAATCTGGTTAAAAACTGGGGCCTAGGGACATGTCAAGCCCATTATGACATCTAATGGTCCAGCCACTGAGAGGACTTACTAGAGGACAGGACTCATGCTGAGGGTCACAATGCGTGTGTATGCCCTCGTCGCACTCAATAATGGGCGGGGCCTCAGGGTGAATGCTGGTTTCTCCTACACTGAACGTTGGACAACGTGCCAACCTCAAGGGTTCTTGCCATGGGTAAGGAGGAGTTCTGATTTCTGCATCACACTCACCCCTGGGCAGTGATTGGAGATAAGGTCTCGGTTCTGAAGCCTGAAAACTGAGGTAGGGAAGAGATGATGACCTAAGGCCATGGCGGGTTTTATGTGCTCAGTGTGCGGTCAGCTTTCTGGGTGTTGGTCAGGAGTTCCGGGCTCAGGTTGTGTTCGACAGTGCATTAGTGCCCAGGGTAGACTATATAATTTGGTTAAAGTCGAGTGCTGTGTAGGTTGATCCTCATTTAAGGTGCCTGGGCAGCTCATGAGGCAATAATTTTTTTTTCTAGAAGGCAGGCAGAGTGCTGCATTGTGGGTCCGGTATTGCCAAACTTGAGGGCTTCGGGGCCAGGAGTGTGAGGACCGAAGTCTGAGAAGACAAGCTACTGGGTTTCAGGGCGAGGGCACGGCAGGTACCCCCTGCAGATCTGAACCAATATCTCATGCATCTGAAATCAGGGCGAGGATCAGACGTTGGCTCAGGTTGGAGTTTCTGTTCATGACGGCCGCTTCATGAAGGGAGCGGAATCTCGAGGCCATTGAGGTTGTCCCACGTTGGGAGTTGTGGGATGCCCCCTTCAAGGATTCCTTCTGCGGGACAATTGAGACCTGTTGGACAGCTCCAGGACATCCCATATGGAATGATTCCAGAGCACCGTTCGCGGATGGATGCCTGGGAAGCCCGCCTCGCATTCCAATTGTCTCCTAGCAAGAAGACAGATTAGATCTGATGGCTCTGCCGGAGCAACCGGGGTGGCTGAGTTGAAATGGACTTTCCTGAGGATGGGTCCTAATGTGTTTTTGTGCCCATGAGGGCCTTGGAATGGGGCGGTGGCACCGGGACCCTGAAGTACTCTCCTAAGCTTTGGACATGGCTCCCATGCACAGGTTTCCTTGTGGAGACGAGATGAGTTCTGATGGGTGCCTCAGGAAAACCCCTATGCTCGTATTGGAATCAGGCTTTTGAGGACACATGCCTGTAACCCAAAGCAATGGATCCTATTATGGCCTAGGTTCCTGTCTGGTTCAATCTTCTTCTCTGGGGACATCCATCTATGGTATGAGTGGAGGTCGATTATCAGCGGTTGTCAGACAGCCCTTGTTTGTTCCGGGCGACCTGCACTTTTGGGATGGCCTCAGGGACTTTGGAGGTTTCTCCTAATTTGTACGATTTTGGACCATGCAATGGGCAGAATTCCGATGGATTGGTAGGCACAGTCCTAATGTGTGGCTCCAGGGGCCCAGCCTGGAGGGTGTGTGGCCCAAGACTTTGAGGACAGAAGTCTGAAAACACAAACTCAGCTTAGGTTTGGGGACGTAGGTATGGCAGGCCCGATCTACAAACCATGAGAAGAACTCTTCAGGATATGAAGAAAGTGCGAGTCTGAGGCGCTTGCTCAGGCTTTTGTCTCTGGATTTTGTATCAGCGATGGCCATGGAATGTCGGGGAGGCCTCATGGGCCATGGACGAATCTTCCTCTCTGAGGATTTGGCCCGATTCCCAATTGCTTTTCGTCAATCTGTGGGTTGGGAGGACTCATTTCAGTTTTGTTACCTCAGGTGTCCCACCAAAAGAGGAATCCCAAAGCAAAGCCGTGGGGAAGACTGAAGGGACAACCCGAACTATGGTTAAAAATTGGGGCCTAGGGGCATGGCAAGCCCACTATGCTGTCTCTTCATCCAGCCACTGAGTGGCCGTACTTGAGGACTGGGCTCAGCCTGAGGGTCACAATGTGTGTTTGTGACCAATGTGGCCCGCGAGCATGGGCGGGGCTTCATGGGCCACACTGGTTTCAGCTACACTGAACGTTGGACAACATGCCAACCACAAGGTTTCTTGCCATGGGGAAGGAGGTCTGATTTCTGCATCACCTTCAACCCTGGGCAGTGACTGGAGAAAAGGTCTAGGTTCTGAAACCTGAAAACCTAGGTTGGGAATAAATGAAGACCTAAGGCCATGGCGGATCGATGTGCTCAGTGTGCGGCCAGCTGTCTGGGAGGGGCCAGGGGGTCCAGGCTCAGGCTGTGTCAGAAAGGGCATTGGTGCCCTGGTCAGCCTATGTATTTGGGGTACAGCCAAGGTCGGTGCAGGTTGATCCTCATTTGGGGTTACTGGGCAGCCCCAGAGGACAATGTTTTTCTTCTGGAGGGCAGGCATAGTGCTGCATTGTAATTCTGGATTGCCAAACTGGAGGTCTTGTGGGCCAGTAGTCTGACGACAAAAGTCTGAGAACACAAGCTAGGCTTAGGTTTCTGGTGAGGCCATGGCAGGCACAATCTACAGACCTGAATCGAGATCTCGTGCATCTGAAGTCAGGGCGAGGATCAGACGATCGCTCAGGTTGGAGTTTCTGTCCCTGATGGCCCCTTCATGAATGGGGGGGGCATCACGAGGCCATGGGGGTTTTCCCACGATGGGAGTTGTGAGAAGCTCCAAACTGCAGAGAGTCTTCTGCAGGACAATTGAGACCTGTTGTTTGGCTCCAGGCCAATGATTCTGAGCAGGGTTCTAAGGATGGATGGCTGGGTAGCCCACCTCGCATTCCAATTGTCTCCTACTAACAAGACAGGTTAGATCTCCTGGATCTGTGGGGAGCAACCGAGGACGCTGAGTTGAAATGGACACCCCTGGGGATGGGTCCTAATGTGTTTTTGTGTCTATGGAGACCTTGCAATGAAGCGGTGGAACGGGGGCCCTAAAGGGTTCTCCTAAACAGAGGCTTTGACACAGCTCCAACGTGCAAGTTTCCCATGTGTAGATGAGATGTTTTCTGATGGGTGAGTCAAGAAACAGCTAGATGCTGCTTTGGAAATCCAGGCCTCTGAGGAGAGATGCCTGGAAACCAAAGCAATGGATCTGATTAGAGCCTAGGGACCTCTTCTTTCCTTTTTACCACTGGGGACATCTGTCTATGGGTTTGAGTGCAGGTAGGTGCTCAGTTGGGCTCAGATTGCCCCTGTTTTTCCTGGGAAGCCATCACTATTGAGATGGATCAGGGACTTTGGAGGTTTATCCTATTAGAAGGGTTGTGGCCATTGGAATGGGCACACACAATTCCCTTGGAGAGGGCAAGTACAGTCCTCAGGTTTGGCTCCAGGGGCCTGAGCCTGTAGGTTGTGTAGGCCAGGGCTGTTTTGACAGTTGTCTGAAAACACAAACTCGGCTTATGTTTCGGGTCATAGGTATGGCAGGACTGATCTACAGACCATGAGGAGAACTCTTCGGGATTTGAAAGAAGGGCGAGTGTGAGGCTCCTGCTCAAGTTTTTGTCTCTGGATATCGTGTCACTCATGGTCGTGGAATTTCTGGGTGACCTCATGGGAAATGGACGAGTCTTACTCTCTGGTGGTTTGGCCCCGTCCAAAGAGTTTGGGGTCATTCTGTGGGCTTCCAGAAGTCCGTTTTGTTGTTGTTGTTGTTGTTGTTTTCTTTTTTAACCTAGGGTGTCCCACCAAATGAGGGATTCCAGAGTAGAGCCCTGTGGAGGGGCGACTGGACAATCAGAAATCTGGTTAAAAACTGGGGCCTAGGGACATGTCAAGCCCATTATGACATCTAATGGTCCAGCCACTGAGAGGACTTACTAGAGGACAGGACTCATGCTGAGGGTCACAATGCGTGTGTATGCCCTCGTCGCACTCAAGAATGGGCGGGGCCTCAGGGTGAATGCTGGTTTCTCCTACACTGAACGTTGGACAACGTGCCAACCACAAGGGTTCTTGCCATGGGTAAGGAGGAGTTCTGATTTCTGCATCACACTCACCCCTGGGCAGTGATTGGAGATAAGGTCTCGGTTCTGAAGCCTGAAAACTGAGGTAGGGAAGAGATGATGACCTAAGGCCATGGCGGGTTTTATGTGCTCAGTGTGCGGTCAGCTTTCTGGGTGTTGGTCAGGAGTTCCGGGCTCAGGTTGTGTTCGACAGTGCATTAGTGCCCAGGGTAGACTATATCATTTGGGTAAAGTCGAGTGCTGTGTAGGTTGATCCTCATTTAAGGTGCCTGGGCAGCTCATGAGGCAATAATTTTTTTTTTCTAGAGGGCAGGCAGAGTGCTGCAGTGTGGGTCCGGAATTGCCAAACTTGAGGGCTTCGGGGCCAGGAGTGTGAGGACGGAAGTCTGAGAAGACAAGCTACTTGGGTTTCAAGGTGAGGGCACGGCAGGTACCCCCTGCAGATCTGAACCAATATCTCATGCATCTGAAATCAGGGCGAGGATCAGACGTTGGCTCAGGTTGGAGTTTCTGTTCATGACGGCCGCTTCATGAAGGGAGCAGAATCTCGAGGCCATTGAGGTTTTCCCACGTTGGGAGTTGTGGGATGCCCCCTTCAAGGATTCCTTCTGCGGGACAATTGAGACCTGTTGGACAGCTCCAGGACATCCCATATGGAATGACTCCAGAGAACCGTTCGCGGATGGATGCCTGGGAAGCCCGCCTCGTATTCCAATTGTCTCCTAGCAACAAGACAGTTTAGATCTGATGGCTCTGCCGGAGCAACCGGGGTGGCTGAGTTGAAATGGACTTTCCTGAGGATGGGTCCTAATGTGTTTTTCTGACCATGAGGGCCTTGGAATGGGGCGGTGGCACCGGGACCCTGAAGTACTCTCCTAAGCATTGGACATATCTCCCATGCACAGGTTTCCTTGTGGAGACGAGATGAGTTCTGATGGGTGCCTCAGGAAAACCCCTATGCTCGTATTGGAATCAGGCTTTTGAGGACACATGCCTGTAACCCAAAGCAATGGATCCTATTATGGCCTAGGGTCCTGTCTGGTTCAATCTTCTTCTCTGGGGACATCCATCTATGGTATGAGTGGAGATCGATTATCAGCTGTTGTCAGACAGCCCTTGTTTGTTCCGGGCGTCCTACACTATTGGGATGGCCTCAGGGACTTTGGAGGTTTCTCCTAATTTGAACGATTTTGGACGATGGAATGGGCAGAATTCCCATGGATTGGTAGGCACAGTCCTAATGTGTGGCTCCAGGGGCCCAGCCTGGAGGGTGTGTGGCCCAAGACTTTGAGGACAGAAGTCTGAAAACACAAACTCAACTTTGGTTTGGGGACGTAGGTATGGCAGGCCCGATCTACAAACCATGAGAAGAACTCTTCAGGATATGAAGAAAGTGCGAGTCTGAGGCACTTGTCAGGCTTTTGTCTCTGGATTTTGTATCAGCGATGGCCGTGTAATGTCGGGGAGGCCTCATGGGCCATGGACGAATCTTCCTCTCTGAGGATTTGGCCCGATTCCCAATTGCTTTTCATCAATCTGTGGGTCGGGAGGACTCATTTCAGTTTTGTTACCTCAGGTGTCCCACCAAAAGAGGAATCCCAAAGCAAAGCCGTGGGGAAGACTGAAGGGACAACCCGAAATATGGTTAAAAATTGGGGCCTAAGTGCATGGCAAGCCCAATATGCTATCTCTTCATCCAGCCACTGAGTGGCCTTACTTGAGGACTGGGCTCAGCCTGAGGGTCACAATGTGTGTTTGTGACCAATGTGGCCCGCGAGCACGGGCGGGGCCTCAAGGGCCACAATGGTTTCAACTACACTGAACGTTAGACAACATGCCAACCAAGGGTTTCTTGCCATGGGGAAGGAGTTCTGATTTCTGCATCACCTTCAACCCTGGGCAGTGATTGGAGATAAGGTCTAGGTTCTGAAACCTGAAAACCGAGGTTGGGAAGAGATGAGGATCTAAGGCCATGGCGGCTCGATGTGCTCAGTGTGAGGCCAGCTGTCTGGGAGGGGCCAGGAGGTCCAGGCTCAGGCTGTGTCAGAAGGGGCATTAGTGCCCTGGTCAGCCTATGTATTTGGGGTACAGCCAAGGTCGGTGCAGTTTGATCCAAATTTGAGGTTACTGGGTAGCCCCAGAGAACAATGTTTTTTCTTCTGGAGGGCAGGCAGAGTGCTGCATTGTAGTTCTGGATTGCCAAACTGGAGGGCTTGTGGGCCAGTAGTCTGACGACAAAAGTCTGAGAACACAAGCTAGGCTTAGGTTTCTGGGTGAGGCCATGGCAGGCACAATCTACAGCCCTGAATCGAGATCTCGTGCATCTGAAGACAGGGCGAGGTTCAGACGATTGCTCAGGTTGGAGTTTCTGCCCCTGATGGCCCCTTCATGAATAGGGGGGCCATCTGGAGGCCATCGGGGTTTTCCCACGATGGGAGTTGTGAGAAGCTCCAAACTGCAGAGAGTCTTCTGCCGGACAATTGAGACCTGTTGTATGGCTCCAGGCCAATGATTCTGAGCAGGGTTCTAAGGATGGATGGCTGGGTAGCCCACCTCGCATTCCAATTGTCTCCTAGCAACAAGACAGGTTAGGTCTCCTGGATCTGTGGGGAGCAACTGAGGACGCTGAGTTGAAATGGACACACCTGGGGATGGGTCCTAATGTGCTTTTGTGTCTATGGAGACCTTGGAATGAAGCGGTGGCACTGGGGCCCTAAAGGGTTCTCCTAAACAGAGGCTTTGACACAGCTCCAACGTGCAAGTTTCCCATGTGTAGATGAGATGTTTTCTGATGGGTGAGTGTAGAAACAGCTACATGCTGCTTTTAAAATCCAGGCCTCTGAGGAGAGATGACTGGAAACAAAAGCAATGGATCTGATTAGGGCCTAGGGGCCTGTTCTTTCCTTTTTACCTCTGGGGACATCTGTCTATGGGTCTGAGTGCAGGGAGGTGCTCAGTTGGGCTCAGATTGCCCCTGTTTTTTCCTGGGAAGCCACCACTATTGAGATGGATCAGGGACTTTGGAGGTTTATCCTATTAGAAGGGTTGTGGCCATTGGAATGGGCACACACAATAACCTTGGAGACGGCAAGTACAGTCCTCAGGTTTGCCTCCAGGGGCCTGAGCCTGTAGGTTGTGTAGGCCAGGGCTGTTTGGACAGTTGTCTGAAAACACAAACTCGGCTTATGTTTCGGGTCATAGGTATGGCAGGACTGACCTACAGACCATGAGGAGAACTCTTCGGGATTTGAAAGAAGGGCGAGTGTGAGGCGCCTGCTCAAGTTTTTGTCTCTGGATATCGTGTCACTCATGGTCGTGGAATTTCTGGGTGACTTCATGGGAAATGGACGAGTCTTACTCTCTGGTGGTTTGGCCCCGTCCAAAGAGTTTGGGGTCATTCTGTGGGCTGGACGAAGTCCGTTTTGTTGTTGTTGTTGTTGTTGTTGTTGTTTTCTTTTTGAACCTCAGGTGTCCCACCAAATGAGGGATTCCAGAGTAGAGCCCTGTGGAGGGGCGACTGGACAATCAGAAATCTGGTTAAAAATTGGGGCCTAGGGACATGTCAAGCCCATTATGACATCTAATGGTCCAGCCACTGAGAGGACTTACTAGAGGACAGGACTCATGCTGAGGGTCACAATGCGTGTGTATACCCTCGTCGCACTCAAGAATGGGCGGGGCCTCAGGGTGAATGCTGGTTTCTCCTACACTGAACGTTGGACAACGTGCCAACTACAAGGTTTCTTGCCATGGGTAAGGAGGAGTTCTGATTTCTGCATCACACTCACCCCTGGGCAGTGATTGGAGATAAGGTCTCGGATCTGAAGCCTGAAAACTGAGGTAGGGAAGGGATGATGACCTAAGGCCATGGCGGGTTTTATGTGCTCAGTGTGCGGTAAGCTTTCTGGGTGTTGGTCAGGAGGTCCGGGCTCAGGTTGTGTTCGACAGTGCATTAGTGCCCAGGTTAGACTATATAATTTGGGTAAAGTCGAGTGCTGTGTAGGTTTATCCTCATTTAAGGTGCCTGGGCAGCTCATGAGGCAATAATTTTTTTTCTAGAGGGCAGGAAGAGTGCTGCATTGTGGGTCCGGAATTGCCAAACTTGAGGGCTTCGGGGCCAGGAGTGTGAGGACGGAAGTCTGAGAAGACAAGCTAGACTTGGGTTTCAGGGCGAGGGCATGGCAGGTACCCCCTGCAGATCTGAACCAATATCTCATGCATCTGAAGTCAGGGCGAGGATCAGACGTTGGCTCAGGTTGGAGTTTCTGTGCATGACGGCCGCTTCATGAAGGGAGCGGAATCTCGGGGCCATTGAGTTTTTCCCACGTTGGGAGTTGTGGGATGCCCCCTTCAAGGATTCCTTCTGCGGGACAATTGAGACCTGTTGGACAGCTCCAGGACATCCCATATGGAATGACTCCAGAGCACCGTTCGTGGATGGATGCCTGGGAAGCCCGCCTCGCATTCAAAATTGTCTCCAAGCAACAAGACAGTTTAGATCTGAAGGCTCTGCCGGAGCAACCGGGGTGGCTGAGTTGAAATGGACTTTCCTGAGGATGGGCCCTAATGTGTTTTTCTGTCCATGAGGGCCTTGGAATGGGGCGGTGGCTACGGGACCCTGAAGTACTCTCCTAAGCTTTGGACATGGCTCCCATGCACAGTTTTCCTTGTGGAGACGAGATGAGTTCTGATGGGTGTTTCAGGAAAACCCCTATGCTCGTATTGGAATCAGGCTTTTGAGGACACATGCCTGTAACCCAAAGCAATGGATCCTATTATGGCCTAGGGTCCTGTCTGGTTCAATCTTCTTCTCTGGGGACATCCATCTATGGTATGAGTGGAGGTCGATTATCAGCTGGTGTCAGACAGCCCTTGTTTGTTCCGGGCGACCTACACTATTGGTATGGCCTCAGGGACTTTGGAGGTTTCTCCTTATTTGTACGATATTGGACCGTGGAATGGGCAGAATTCCCATGGATTGGTAGGAACAGTCCTAATGTGTGGCTCCAAGGGCCCAGCCTGGAGGGTGTGTGGCCCAAGACTTTGAGGACACAAGTCTGAAAACACAAACTCAGCTTAGGTTTGGGGACGTAGGTATGGCAGGCCCGATCTACAAACCATGAGAAGAACTCTTCAGGATATGAAGTAAGTGCGAGTCTGAGGCGCATGCTCAGGCTTTTGTCTCTGGATTTTGTATCAGCGATGGCCGTGGAATGTCGGGGAGGCCTCATGGGCCATGGACGAATCTTCCACTCTGAGGATTTGGCCCGATTTCCAATTGCTTTTCGTCAATCTGTGGGATGGGAGGACTCATTTCAGTTTTGTTACCTCAGGTGTCCCACCAAAAGAATAATTCCAAAGCCAAGCCGTGCGGAAGACTGAAGGGATAACCGGAACTATGGTTAAAAATTGGGGCCTGGGGCATGGCCAGCCCAATATGCTATCTCTTCATCCAGCCACTGAGTGGCCTTACTTGAGGACTGGGCTCAGCCTGAGGGTCACAATGCGTGTTTGTGACCAATGTGGCCCGCGAGATGGGTGGGGCCTCAAGGGCCACACTGGTTTCAAATACACTGAACGTTGGACAACATGCCAACCAAGGGTTTCTTGCCATGAGGAAGGAGTTCTGATTTCTGCATCACCTTCAACCCTGGGCAGTGATTGGAGATAAGGTCTAGGTTCTGAAACCTGAAAATCGAGGTTGGGAAGAGATGACGACCTAAGGCCATGGTGGCTCGATGTGCTCAGTGTGCGGCCAGCTGTCTGGGAGGGGCCAGGAGGTCCAGGCTCAGGCTGTGTCAGAAAGGGCATTGGTGCCCTGGTCAGCCTATGTATTTGGGGTACAGCCAAGGTCGGTGCAGGTTGATCCTCATTTGGGGTTACTGGGCAGCCCCAGAGGACAATGTTTTTCTTCTGGAGGGCAGGCATAGTGCTGCATTGTAATTCTGGATTGCCAAACTGGAGGTCTTGTGGGCCAGTAGTCTGACGACAAAAGTCTGAGAACACAAGCTAGGCTTAGGTTTCTGGTGAGGCCATGGCAGGCACAATCTACAGACCTGAATCGAGATCTCGTGCATCTGAAGTCAGGGCGAGGATCAGACGATCGCTCAGGTTGGAGTTTCTGTCCCTGATGGCCCCTTCATGAATGGGGGGGGCATCACGAGGCCATGGGGGTTTTCCCACGATGGGAGTTGTGAGAAGCTCCAAACTGCAGAGAGTCTTCTGCAGGACAATTGAGACCTGTTGTTTGGCTCCAGGCCAATGATTCTGAGCAGGGTTCTAAGGATGGATGGCTGGGTAGCCCACCTCGCATTCCAATTGTCTCCTACTAACAAGACAGGTTAGATCTCCTGGATCTGTGGGGAGCAACCGAGGACGCTGAGTTGAAATGGACACCCCTGGGGATGGGTCCTAATGTGTTTTTGTGTCTATGGAGACCTTGCAATGAAGCGGTGGAACGGGGGCCCTAAAGGGTTCTCCTAAACAGAGGCTTTGACACAGCTCCAACGTGCAAGTTTCCCATGTGTAGATGAGATGTTTTCTGATGGGTGAGTCAAGAAACAGCTAGATGCTGCTTTGGAAATCCAGGCCTCTGAGGAGAGATGCCTGGAAACCAAAGCAATGGATCTGATTAGAGCCTAGGGACCTCTTCTTTCCTTTTTACCACTGGGGACATCTGTCTATGGGTTTGAGTGCAGGTAGGTGCTCAGTTGGGCTCAGATTGCCCCTGTTTTTCCTGGGAAGCCATCACTATTGAGATGGATCAGGGACTTTGGAGGTTTATCCTATTAGAAGGGTTGTGGCCATTGGAATGGGCACACACAATTCCCTTGGAGAGGGCAAGTACAGTCCTCAGGTTTGGCTCCAGGGGCCTGAGCCTGTAGGTTGTGTAGGCCAGGGCTGTTTTGACAGTTGTCTGAAAACACAAACTCGGCTTATGTTTCGGGTCATAGGTATGGCAGGACTGATCTACAGACCATGAGGAGAACTCTTCGGGATTTGAAAGAAGGGCGAGTGTGAGGCTCCTGCTCAAGTTTTTGTCTCTGGATATCGTGTCACTCATGGTCGTGGAATTTCTGGGTGACCTCATGGGAAATGGACGAGTCTTACTCTCTGGTGGTTTGGCCCCGTCCAAAGAGTTTGGGGTCATTCTGTGGGCTTCCAGAAGTCCGTTTTGTTGTTGTTGTTGTTGTTGTTTTCTTTTTTAACCTAGGGTGTCCCACCAAATGAGGGATTCCAGAGTAGAGCCCTGTGGAGGGGCGACTGGACAATCAGAAATCTGGTTAAAAACTGGGGCCTAGGGACATGTCAAGCCCATTATGACATCTAATGGTCCAGCCACTGAGAGGACTTACTAGAGGACAGGACTCATGCTGAGGGTCACAATGCGTGTGTATGCCCTCGTCGCACTCAAGAATGGGCGGGGCCTCAGGGTGAATGCTGGTTTCTCCTACACTGAACGTTGGACAACGTGCCAACCACAAGGGTTCTTGCCATGGGTAAGGAGGAGTTCTGATTTCTGCATCACACTCACCCCTGGGCAGTGATTGGAGATAAGGTCTCGGTTCTGAAGCCTGAAAACTGAGGTAGGGAAGAGATGATGACCTAAGGCCATGGCGGGTTTTATGTGCTCAGTGTGCGGTCAGCTTTCTGGGTGTTGGTCAGGAGTTCCGGGCTCAGGTTGTGTTCGACAGTGCATTAGTGCCCAGGGTAGACTATATCATTTGGGTAAAGTCGAGTGCTGTGTAGGTTGATCCTCATTTAAGGTGCCTGGGCAGCTCATGAGGCAATAATTTTTTTTTTCTAGAGGGCAGGCAGAGTGCTGCAGTGTGGGTCCGGAATTGCCAAACTTGAGGGCTTCGGGGCCAGGAGTGTGAGGACGGAAGTCTGAGAAGACAAGCTACTTGGGTTTCAAGGTGAGGGCACGGCAGGTACCCCCTGCAGATCTGAACCAATATCTCATGCATCTGAAATCAGGGCGAGGATCAGACGTTGGCTCAGGTTGGAGTTTCTGTTCATGACGGCCGCTTCATGAAGGGAGCAGAATCTCGAGGCCATTGAGGTTTTCCCACGTTGGGAGTTGTGGGATGCCCCCTTCAAGGATTCCTTCTGCGGGACAATTGAGACCTGTTGGACAGCTCCAGGACATCCCATATGGAATGACTCCAGAGAACCGTTCGCGGATGGATGCCTGGGAAGCCCGCCTCGTATTCCAATTGTCTCCTAGCAACAAGACAGTTTAGATCTGATGGCTCTGCCGGAGCAACCGGGGTGGCTGAGTTGAAATGGACTTTCCTGAGGATGGGTCCTAATGTGTTTTTCTGACCATGAGGGCCTTGGAATGGGGCGGTGGCACCGGGACCCTGAAGTACTCTCCTAAGCATTGGACATATCTCCCATGCACAGGTTTCCTTGTGGAGACGAGATGAGTTCTGATGGGTGCCTCAGGAAAACCCCTATGCTCGTATTGGAATCAGGCTTTTGAGGACACATGCCTGTAACCCAAAGCAATGGATCCTATTATGGCCTAGGGTCCTGTCTGGTTCAATCTTCTTCTCTGGGGACATCCATCTATGGTATGAGTGGAGATCGATTATCAGCTGTTGTCAGACAGCCCTTGTTTGTTCCGGGCGTCCTACACTATTGGGATGGCCTCAGGGACTTTGGAGGTTTCTCCTAATTTGAACGATTTTGGACGATGGAATGGGCAGAATTCCCATGGATTGGTAGGCACAGTCCTAATGTGTGGCTCCAGGGGCCCAGCCTGGAGGGTGTGTGGCCCAAGACTTTGAGGACAGAAGTCTGAAAACACAAACTCAACTTTGGTTTGGGGACGTAGGTATGGCAGGCCCGATCTACAAACCATGAGAAGAACTCTTCAGGATATGAAGAAAGTGCGAGTCTGAGGCACTTGTCAGGCTTTTGTCTCTGGATTTTGTATCAGCGATGGCCGTGTAATGTCGGGGAGGCCTCATGGGCCATGGACGAATCTTCCTCTCTGAGGATTTGGCCCGATTCCCAATTGCTTTTCATCAATCTGTGGGTCGGGAGGACTCATTTCAGTTTTGTTACCTCAGGTGTCCCACCAAAAGAGGAATCCCAAAGCAAAGCCGTGGGGAAGACTGAAGGGACAACCCGAAATATGGTTAAAAATTGGGGCCTAAGTGCATGGCAAGCCCAATATGCTATCTCTTCATCCAGCCACTGAGTGGCCTTACTTGAGGACTGGGCTCAGCCTGAGGGTCACAATGTGTGTTTGTGACCAATGTGGCCCGCGAGCACGGGCGGGGCCTCAAGGGCCACAATGGTTTCAACTACACTGAACGTTAGACAACATGCCAACCAAGGGTTTCTTGCCATGGGGAAGGAGTTCTGATTTCTGCATCACCTTCAACCCTGGGCAGTGATTGGAGATAAGGTCTAGGTTCTGAAACCTGAAAACCGAGGTTGGGAAGAGATGAGGATCTAAGGCCATGGCGGCTCGATGTGCTCAGTGTGAGGCCAGCTGTCTGGGAGGGGCCAGGAGGTCCAGGCTCAGGCTGTGTCAGAAGGGGCATTAGTGCCCTGGTCAGCCTATGTATTTGGGGTACAGCCAAGGTCGGTGCAGTTTGATCCAAATTTGAGGTTACTGGGTAGCCCCAGAGAACAATGTTTTTTCTTCTGGAGGGCAGGCAGAGTGCTGCATTGTAGTTCTGGATTGCCAAACTGGAGGGCTTGTGGGCCAGTAGTCTGACGACAAAAGTCTGAGAACACAAGCTAGGCTTAGGTTTCTGGGTGAGGCCATGGCAGGCACAATCTACAGCCCTGAATCGAGATCTCGTGCATCTGAAGACAGGGCGAGGTTCAGACGATTGCTCAGGTTGGAGTTTCTGCCCCTGATGGCCCCTTCATGAATAGGGGGGCCATCTGGAGGCCATCGGGGTTTTCCCACGATGGGAGTTGTGAGAAGCTCCAAACTGCAGAGAGTCTTCTGCCGGACAATTGAGACCTGTTGTATGGCTCCAGGCCAATGATTCTGAGCAGGGTTCTAAGGATGGATGGCTGGGTAGCCCACCTCGCATTCCAATTGTCTCCTAGCAACAAGACAGGTTAGGTCTCCTGGATCTGTGGGGAGCAACTGAGGACGCTGAGTTGAAATGGACACACCTGGGGATGGGTCCTAATGTGCTTTTGTGTCTATGGAGACCTTGGAATGAAGCGGTGGCACTGGGGCCCTAAAGGGTTCTCCTAAACAGAGGCTTTGACACAGCTCCAACGTGCAAGTTTCCCATGTGTAGATGAGATGTTTTCTGATGGGTGAGTGTAGAAACAGCTACATGCTGCTTTTAAAATCCAGGCCTCTGAGGAGAGATGACTGGAAACAAAAGCAATGGATCTGATTAGGGCCTAGGGGCCTGTTCTTTCCTTTTTACCTCTGGGGACATCTGTCTATGGGTCTGAGTGCAGGGAGGTGCTCAGTTGGGCTCAGATTGCCCCTGTTTTTTCCTGGGAAGCCACCACTATTGAGATGGATCAGGGACTTTGGAGGTTTATCCTATTAGAAGGGTTGTGGCCATTGGAATGGGCACACACAATAACCTTGGAGACGGCAAGTACAGTCCTCAGGTTTGCCTCCAGGGGCCTGAGCCTGTAGGTTGTGTAGGCCAGGGCTGTTTGGACAGTTGTCTGAAAACACAAACTCGGCTTATGTTTCGGGTCATAGGTATGGCAGGACTGACCTACAGACCATGAGGAGAACTCTTCGGGATTTGAAAGAAGGGCGAGTGTGAGGCGCCTGCTCAAGTTTTTGTCTCTGGATATCGTGTCACTCATGGTCGTGGAATTTCTGGGTGACTTCATGGGAAATGGACGAGTCTTACTCTCTGGTGGTTTGGCCCCGTCCAAAGAGTTTGGGGTCATTCTGTGGGCTGGACGAAGTCCGTTTTGTTGTTGTTGTTGTTGTTGTTGTTGTTTTCTTTTTGAACCTCAGGTGTCCCACCAAATGAGGGATTCCAGAGTAGAGCCCTGTGGAGGGGCGACTGGACAATCAGAAATCTGGTTAAAAATTGGGGCCTAGGGACATGTCAAGCCCATTATGACATCTAATGGTCCAGCCACTGAGAGGACTTACTAGAGGACAGGACTCATGCTGAGGGTCACAATGCGTGTGTATACCCTCGTCGCACTCAAGAATGGGCGGGGCCTCAGGGTGAATGCTGGTTTCTCCTACACTGAACGTTGGACAACGTGCCAACTACAAGGTTTCTTGCCATGGGTAAGGAGGAGTTCTGATTTCTGCATCACACTCACCCCTGGGCAGTGATTGGAGATAAGGTCTCGGATCTGAAGCCTGAAAACTGAGGTAGGGAAGGGATGATGACCTAAGGCCATGGCGGGTTTTATGTGCTCAGTGTGCGGTAAGCTTTCTGGGTGTTGGTCAGGAGGTCCGGGCTCAGGTTGTGTTCGACAGTGCATTAGTGCCCAGGTTAGACTATATAATTTGGGTAAAGTCGAGTGCTGTGTAGGTTTATCCTCATTTAAGGTGCCTGGGCAGCTCATGAGGCAATAATTTTTTTTCTAGAGGGCAGGAAGAGTGCTGCATTGTGGGTCCGGAATTGCCAAACTTGAGGGCTTCGGGGCCAGGAGTGTGAGGACGGAAGTCTGAGAAGACAAGCTAGACTTGGGTTTCAGGGCGAGGGCATGGCAGGTACCCCCTGCAGATCTGAACCAATATCTCATGCATCTGAAGTCAGGGCGAGGATCAGACGTTGGCTCAGGTTGGAGTTTCTGTGCATGACGGCCGCTTCATGAAGGGAGCGGAATCTCGGGGCCATTGAGTTTTTCCCACGTTGGGAGTTGTGGGATGCCCCCTTCAAGGATTCCTTCTGCGGGACAATTGAGACCTGTTGGACAGCTCCAGGACATCCCATATGGAATGACTCCAGAGCACCGTTCGTGGATGGATGCCTGGGAAGCCCGCCTCGCATTCAAAATTGTCTCCAAGCAACAAGACAGTTTAGATCTGAAGGCTCTGCCGGAGCAACCGGGGTGGCTGAGTTGAAATGGACTTTCCTGAGGATGGGCCCTAATGTGTTTTTCTGTCCATGAGGGCCTTGGAATGGGGCGGTGGCTACGGGACCCTGAAGTACTCTCCTAAGCTTTGGACATGGCTCCCATGCACAGTTTTCCTTGTGGAGACGAGATGAGTTCTGATGGGTGTTTCAGGAAAACCCCTATGCTCGTATTGGAATCAGGCTTTTGAGGACACATGCCTGTAACCCAAAGCAATGGATCCTATTATGGCCTAGGGTCCTGTCTGGTTCAATCTTCTTCTCTGGGGACATCCATCTATGGTATGAGTGGAGGTCGATTATCAGCTGGTGTCAGACAGCCCTTGTTTGTTCCGGGCGACCTACACTATTGGTATGGCCTCAGGGACTTTGGAGGTTTCTCCTTATTTGTACGATATTGGACCGTGGAATGGGCAGAATTCCCATGGATTGGTAGGAACAGTCCTAATGTGTGGCTCCAAGGGCCCAGCCTGGAGGGTGTGTGGCCCAAGACTTTGAGGACACAAGTCTGAAAACACAAACTCAGCTTAGGTTTGGGGACGTAGGTATGGCAGGCCCGATCTACAAACCATGAGAAGAACTCTTCAGGATATGAAGTAAGTGCGAGTCTGAGGCGCATGCTCAGGCTTTTGTCTCTGGATTTTGTATCAGCGATGGCCGTGGAATGTCGGGGAGGCCTCATGGGCCATGGACGAATCTTCCACTCTGAGGATTTGGCCCGATTTCCAATTGCTTTTCGTCAATCTGTGGGATGGGAGGACTCATTTCAGTTTTGTTACCTCAGGTGTCCCACCAAAAGAATAATTCCAAAGCCAAGCCGTGCGGAAGACTGAAGGGATAACCGGAACTATGGTTAAAAATTGGGGCCTGGGGCATGGCCAGCCCAATATGCTATCTCTTCATCCAGCCACTGAGTGGCCTTACTTGAGGACTGGGCTCAGCCTGAGGGTCACAATGCGTGTTTGTGACCAATGTGGCCCGCGAGATGGGTGGGGCCTCAAGGGCCACACTGGTTTCAAATACACTGAACGTTGGACAACATGCCAACCAAGGGTTTCTTGCCATGAGGAAGGAGTTCTGATTTCTGCATCACCTTCAACCCTGGGCAGTGATTGGAGATAAGGTCTAGGTTCTGAAACCTGAAAATCGAGGTTGGGAAGAGATGACGACCTAAGGCCATGGTGGCTCGATGTGCTCAGTGTGCGGCCAGCTGTCTGGGAGGGGCCAGGAGGTCCAGGCTCAGGCTGTGTCAGAAAGGGCATTAGTGCCCTGGTCAGCCTATGTATTTGGGATACAGCCAAGGTCGGTGCAGGTTGATCCTCATTTGGGGTTACTGGGTAGCCCCAGAGGACAATGTTTTTTCTTCTGGAGGGCAGGCAGAGTGCTGCGTTGTAGTTCTGGATTGCCAAACTGGAGGGCTTATGGGCCAGTATTCTGAAGACAAAAGTCTGAGAACAGAAGCTAGGCTTAGGTTTCTGGGTGAGGCCATGGCAGGCACAATCTACAGCCCTGAATCGAGATCTCGTGCATCTGAAGTCAGGGCGAGGTTCAGACGATTGCTCAGGTTGGAGTTTCTGCCCCTGATGGGCCCTTCATGAGTGGGGGGGCCTCACGAGTCCATGGGGGTTTACCCACGATGGGAGCTGTGAGAAGCTCCAAACTGCAGAGAGTCTTCTGCAGGACAATTGAGACCTGTTGTATGGCTCCAGGCCAATGATTCTGAGCAGGGTTCTAAGGATGGATGGCTGGGTAGCCCACCTTGCATTCCAATTGTCTCCTAGCAACAAGACAGGTTAGATCTCCTGGATCTGTGGGGAGCAACCGAGGACGCTGAGTTGAAATGGACACCCCTGGGGATGGGTCCTAATGTGCTTTTGTGTCTATGGAGACCTTGGAATGAAGCGGTGGAACTGGGGCCCTAAAGGCTTCTCCTAAACAGAGGCTTTGACACAGCTCCAACGTGCAAGTTTCCCATGTGTAGATGAGATGTTTTCTGATGGGTGAGTCTAGAAACAGCTATATGCAGCTTTGGAAATCCAGGCCTCTGAGGAGAGATGCCTGGAAACCAAAGCATTGGATCTGATTAGTGCCTAGGGGCCTGTTCTTTACTTTTTACCTCTGGGGACATCTGTCTATGGGTTTGAGTGCAGGTAGGTGCTCAGTTGGGCTCAGATTGCCCCTGTTTTTCCTGGGAAGCCACCACTATTGAGGTGGATCAGGGACTTTGGAGGTTTATCCTATTAGAAGGGTTGTGGCCATTGGAATGGGCACACACAATAACCTTGGAGAGGGCAAGTACTGTCCTCAGGTTTGCCTCCAGGGGCCTGAGCCTGTAGGTTGTGTAGGCCAGGGCTGTTTGGACAGTTGTCTGAAAACACAACTCGGCTTATGTTTCGGGTCATAGGTATGGCAGGACTGACCTACAGACCATGAGGAGAACTCTTCGGGATTTGAAAGAAGGGCGAGTGTGAGGCTCCTGCTCAAATTTTTGTCTCTGGATATCGTATCACTCATGGTCGTGGAATTTCTGGGTGACTTCATGGGAAATGGACGAGTCTTACTCTCTGGTGGTTTGCCCCGTCCAAAGAGTTTGGGGTCATTCAGTGGGCTGGAATAAGTCCGTTTTGTTGTTGTTGTTGTTGTTGTTGTTTTCTTTTTTAACCTCAGGTGTCCCACCAAATGAGGGATTCCAGTGTAGAGCCCTGGGGAGGGGCGACTGGACAATCAGAAATCTGGTTAAAAATTGGGGCCTAGGGACATGTCAAGCCCACTATGACATCTAATGGTGCAGCCACTGAGAGGACTTACTAGAGGACAGGACTCATGCTCAGGGTCACAATGCGTGTGTATGCCCTCGTCGCACTCAAGAATGGGCGGGGCCTCAGGGTGAATGCTGGTTTCTCCTACACTGAACGTTGGACAACATGCCAACCACAAGGGTTCTTGCCATGGGTAAGGAGGAGTTCTGATTTCTGCATCACACTCACCCCTGGGCAGTGATTGGAGATAAGGTCTCGGATCTGAAGCCTGAAAACTGAGGTAGGGAAGAGATGATGACCTAAGGCCATGGCGGGTTTTATGTGCTCAGTGTGCAGTCAGCTTTCTGGGTGTTGGTCAGGAGGTCCGGGCTCAGGTTGTGTCCGACAGTGCATTAGTGCCCAGGTTAGACTATATCATTTGGGTAAAGTCGAGTGCTGTGTAGGTTTATCCTCATATAAGGTGCCTGGGCAGCTCATGAGGCAATAATTTTTTTCTAGAGGGCAGGCAGAGTGCTGCATTGTGGGTCCGGAATTGCCAAACTTGAGGGCTTCGGGGCCAGGAGTGTGAGGACGGAAGTCTGAGAAGAAAAGCTAGACTTGGGTTTCAGGGCGAGGGCACGGCAGGTACCCCCTGCAGATCTGAACCAATATCTCATGCATCTGAAGTCAGGGCGAGGATCAGACGTTGGCTTAGGTTGGAGTTTCTGTGCATGACGGCCGCTCCATGAAGGGAGCGGAATCTCGGGGCCATTGAGGTTTTCCCACCTTGGGAGTTGTGGGATGCCCCCTTCAAGGATTCCTTCTGTGGGACAATTGAGACCTGTTGGACAGCTCCAGGACATCCCATATGGAATGACTCCAGAGCACCGTTGGTGGATGGATGCCTGGGAAGCCCGCCTCGCATTCCAATTGTCTCCTAGCAACAAGACAGTTTAGATCTGATGGCTCTGCCAGAGAAACCGGGGTGGCTGAATTGAAATGGACTTTCCTGAGGATGGGCCCTAATGTGTTTTTCTGAACATGAGAGCCTTGGAATGGGGCGGTGGCTACGAGACCCTGAAGTACTCTGCTAAGCTTTGGACATGGCTCCCATGCACAGTTTTCCTTGTGGAGTCGAGATGAGTTCTGATGGGTGCCTCAGGAAAACCCCTATGCTCGTATTGGAATCAGGCTTTTGAGGACACATGCCTGTAACCCAAAGCAATGGATCCTATTATGGCCTAGGGTCCTCTCTGGTTCAATCTTCTTCTCTGGGGACATCCATCTATGGTATGAGTGGAGGTCGATTATCAGCTGGTGTCAGACAGCCCTTGTTTGTTCCGGGCGACCTACACTATTGGGATGGCCTCAGGGACTTTGGAGGTTTCTCCTTATTTGTACGATATTGGACCATGGAATGGGCAGAATTCCCATGGATTGGTAGGAACAGTCCTAATGTGTGGCTCCAAGGGCCCAGCCTGGAGGGTGTGTGGCCCAAGACTTTGAGGACACAAGTCTGAAAACTCAAACTCAGCTTAGGTTTGGGGACGTAGGTATGGCAGGCCCGATATACAATCCATGAGAAGAACTCTTCAGGATATGAAGTAAGTGCGAGTCTGAGGCGCATGCTCAGGCTTTTGTCTCTGGATTTTGTATCAGCGATGGCCGTGGAATGTCGGGGAGGCCACATGGGCCATGGACGAATCTTCCACTCTGAGGATTTGGCCCGATTTCCAATTGCTCTTCGTCAATCTGTGGGATGGGAGGACTCATTTCAGTTTTGTTACCTCAGGTGTCCCACCAAAAGAATAATTCCAAAGCCAAGCCTTGCGGAAGACTGAAGGGATAACCGGAACTATGGTTAAAAATTGGGGCCTGGGGCATGGCCAGCCCAATATGCTATCTCTTCATCCAGCCACTGAGTGGCCTTACTTCAGGACTGGGCTCAGCCTGAGGGTCACAATGCGTGTTTGTGACCAATGTGGCCCGCGAGATGGGTGGGGCCTCAAGGGCCACACTGGTTTCAAATACACTGAACGTTGGACAACATGCCAACCAAGGGTTTCTTGCCATGAGGAAGGAGTTCTGATTTCTGCATCACCTTCAACCCTGGGCAGTGATTGGAGATAAGGTCTAGGTTCTGAAACCTGAAAATCGAGGTTGGGAAGAGATGACGACCTAAGGCCATGGTGGCTCGATGTGCTCAGTGTGCGGCCAGCTGTCTGGCAGGGGCCAGGAGGTCCAGGCTCAGGCTGTGTCAGAAAGGGCATTAGTGCCCTGGTCAGCCTATGTATTTGGGATACAGCCAAGGTCGGTGCAGGTTGATCCTCATTTGGGGTTACTGGGTAGCCCCAGAGGACAATGTTTTTTCTTCTGGAGGGCAGGCAGAGTGCTGCGTTGTAGTTCTGGATTGCCAAACTGGAGGGCTTTTGGGCCAGTAGTCTGAAGACAAAAGTCTGAGAACAGAAGCTAGGCTTAGGTTTCTGGGTGAGGCCATGGCAGGCACAATCTACAGCCCTGAATCGAGATCTCGTGCATCTGAAATCAAGTCGAGGTTCAGACGATTGCTCAGGTTGGAGTTTCTGCCCCTGATGGGCCCTTCATGAGTGGGGGGGCCTCACGAGGCCATGGGGGTTTACCCACGATGGGAGCTGTGAGAAGATCCAAACTGCAGAGAGTCTTCTGCAGGACAATTGAGACCTGTTGTATGGCTCCAGGCCAATGATTCTGAGCAGGGTTCTAAGGATGGATGGCTGGGTAGCCCACCTCGCATTCCAATTGTCTCCTAGCAACAAGACAGGTTAGATCTCCTGGATCTGTGGGGAGCAACCGAGGACGCTGAGTTGAAATGGACACCCCTGGGGATGGGTCCTAATGTGCTTTTGTGTCTATGGAGACCTTGGAATGAAGCGGTGGAACTGGGGCCCTAAAGGCTTCTCCTAAACAGAGGCTTTGACACAGCTCCAACGTGCAAGTTTCCCATGTGTAGATGAGATGTTTTCTGATGGGTGAGTCTAGAAACAGCTATATGCTGCTTTTGAAATCCAGGCCTCTGAGGAGAGATGCCTGGAAACCAAAGCATTGGATCTGATTAGTGCCTAGGGGCCTGTTCTTTACTTTTTACCTCTGGGGACATCTGTCTATGGGTCTGAGTGCAGGTAGGTGCTCAGTTGGGCTCAGATTGCCCCTGTTTTTCCTGGGAAGCCACCACTATTGAGGTGGATCAGGGACTTTGGAGGTTTATCCTATTAGAAGGGTTGTGGCCATTGGAATGGGCACACACAATAACCTTGGAGAGGGCAAGTACTGTCCTCATGTTTGGCTCCAGGGGCCTGAGCCTGTAGGTTGTGTAGGCCAGGGCTGTATGGACAGTTGTCTGAAAACACAACTCGGCTTATGTTTCGGGTCATAGGTATGGCAGGACTGACCTACAGACCATGAGGAGAACTCTTCGGGATTTGAAAGAATGGCGAGTGTGCGGCTCCTGCTCAAATTTTTGTCTCTGGATATCGTATCACTCATGGTCGTGGAATTTCTGGGTGACTTCATGGGAAATGGACGAGTCTTACTCTCTGGTGGTTTGGCCCCGTCCAAAGAGTTTGGGGTCATTCTGTGGGCTGGAAGAAGTCCGTTTTGTTGTTGTTGTTGTTGTTGTTGTTTTCTTTTTTAACCTCAGGTGTCCCACCAAATGAGGGATTCCAGTGTAGAGCCCTGGGGAGGGGCGACTGGACAATCAGAAATCTGGTTAAAAATTGGGGCCTAGGGACATGTCAAGCCCACTATGACATCTAATGGTGCAGCCACTGAGAGGACTTACTAGAGGAAAGGACTCATGCTCAGGGTCACAATGCGTGTGTATGCCCTCGTCGCACTCAAGAATGGGCGGGGCCTCAGGGTGAATGCTGGTTTCTCCTACACTGAACGTTGGACAACGTGCCAACCACAAGGGTTCTTGCCATGGGTAAGGAGGAGTTCTGATTTCTGCATCACACTCACCCCTGGGCAGTGATTGGAGATAAGGTCTCGGATCTGATACCTGAAAACTGAGGTAGGGAAGAGATGATGACCTAAGGCCATGGCGGGTTTTATGTGCTCAGTGTGCAGTCAGCTTTCTGGGTGTTGGTCAGGATGTCCGGGCTCAGGTTGTGTTCGACAGTGCATTAGTGCCCAGGATAGACTATATCATTTGGGTAAAGTCGAGTGCTGTGTATGTTTATCCTCATATAAGGTGCCTGGGCAGCTCATGAGGCAATAATTTTTTTCTAGAGGGCAGGCAGAGTGCTGCATTGTGGGTCCGGAATTGCCAAACTTGAGGGCTTCGGGGCCAGTAGTGTGAGGACGGAAGTCTGAGAAGAAAAGCTAGACTTGGGTTTCAGGGCGAGGGCACGGCAGGTACCCCCTGCAGATCTGAACCAATATCTCATGCATCTGAAGTCAGGGCGAGGATCAGACGTTGGCTCAGGTTGGAGTTTCTGTGCATGACGGCCGCTCCATGAAGGGAGCGGAATCTCGGGGCCATTGAGGTTTTCCCACCTTGGGAGTTGTGGGATGCCCCCTTCAAGGATTCCTTCTGTGGGACAATTGAGACCTGTTGGACAGCTCCAGGACATCCCATATGGAATGACTCCAGAGCACCGTTGGTGGATGGATGCCTGGGAAGCCCGCCTCGCATTCCAATCGTCTCCTAGCAACAAGACAGTTTAGATCTGATGGCTCTGCCAGAGCAACCGGGGTGGCTGAATTGAAATGGACTTTCCTGAGGATGGGCCCTAATGTGTTTTTCTGAACATGAGAGCCTTGGAATGGGGCGGTGTCTACGAGACCCTGAAGTACTCTGCTAAGCTTTGGACATGTCTCCCATGCACAGTTTTCCTTGTGGAGACGAGATGAGTTCTGATGGGTGTCTCAGGAAAACCCCTATGCTCGTATTGGAATCAGGCTTTTGGGACACATGCCTGTAACCCAAAGCAATGGATCCTATTATGGCCTAGGGTCCTGTCTGGGTCAATCTTCTTCTCTGGGGACATCCATCTATGGTATGAGTGGAGGTCGATTATCAGCTGGTGTCAGACAGCCCTTGTTTGTTCCGGGCGACCTACACTATTGGGATGGCCTCAGGGACTTTGGAGGTTTCTCCTAATTTGTACGATATTGGACCATGGAATGGGCAGAATTTCCATGGATTGGTAGGAACAGTCCTAATGTGTGGCTCCAAGGGCCCAGCCTGGAGGGTGTGTGGCCCAAGACTTTGAGGACACAAGTCTGAAAACACAAACTCAGCTTAGGTTTGGGGACGTAGGTATGGCAGGCCCGATCTACAAACCAAGAGAAGAA